>NC_042630.1:74635966-74781573 GCF_901001135.1 Rhinatrema bivittatum
AATTGGTGAAAATGAGGTCAAGGGTATGACCAGCTTTGTGGGTTGGAGAGTGGATGAGTTGGGTAAGGCCCATTGCGTCTAAGGTTGTGATGAAGGCTTCGCATGTAGGGGATTGTGGGATGGTGTCGACATGCAGGTTAAAGTCGCCAAGGAGTATCGTGGGGATGTCGGGGGAGAGGGAGATGGTGAGGAATTCAATGAGGGGGGAGGGGTCTTTTCTAGTAGACCAGGAGGGGTATATATGAGGCATATTTGTAGGGATTGCGATTTGAACAGGCCTACTTCATATTGGTTGGGAATATTGCAGGTTTGTGAGGTGAGCTTGAATTCTTTTTTAGCTATGAGGAGTAGGCCCCCTCCTCTTTTCTTTTTTTTTTTTTTTCTCCAGGAAGATGACTAGTAATGAAACATGGAATACATTATGTATCCTCACCGTGGCCAGGAGCTTAACCTGATATGTCACTGGCCCCCATCTGTCGCAAGATCATGAAAGGACCAATAAATATGGATGTCAATTGAAGAGAAGGGACTAGGAGGTGCAGGTCCTGCATGCTTAGCTATACAAGGTTTTCAAGCTTAAATTGTGGAGCCGGTCTACACTTCTTATTGGTGTGCTTCTTGGCCTGAGCTGCTACCATGGAGATCAGTTGATTGGTTCATATTCAAAGGTTCTGGAGCTCTTGGACTGTTTCACAGTGAGTGGAAGGGCAGAGGGAACCCATAGGTGTTTGCTGTAAACAACATGGAAAGATGAAGAGCTGGTAGAACTGCTGACATGGTTTTTTCAGCCCAGGATAGAAAAATGGCACAATTATCTTGCCTATCATTGACATGTAAGCAGCAGAAGGTCTTGAGGACCTGATTAATTATTTCTGTCTGGCCATTCCCTTGCGGATGGCAGGCTATAATGAGATCCAGTGTAATACCAAATTTTTTACAAAGGCCCTTTGTAAACTGGATGCCTCAATCAGACAGTATGTGAGAAGGTAGCCCATGTAGTTGGAAGACATGCTAGATGACGAGACCAACTAACTCAGGAATGGAGGGCAAGCCTGGAAGAGGAAAGAAATGTGCCATCTTGGAGAATCTGTCCATCAAAACCCATATCATGGAGCACCCATGAGAGGGAGGGAGAACCATGATAAAATCAGTGAACAAGTGAGTCCAGGATTCCTCGGGCGTTGGCAACGGCTGTAGTAGCCCCCAAAGTCGGGCACAAACAGGTTTGTGCTGTGCACGGATGGCAGGATTCCACATAGTTCTTTACTTCAGCCTTTATCTGCAGCCATCAGTAATTGCGCTGAAGGAGTTCGAGTGTGGGCTACTCCAGGATGCTCTGCCCAGGTGCGAGTTGTGAGCCCATTTTAAAATATTTTCATGAAGATGCTTGGGTACCACTATCTTTCCATGAGGTACCGGTGTAGCAGCAGCAGTGATGACCTTCGCAGGATCAATGATATGTTGAAAAATCTCTGTTTCCTAGCTGCTTGTCGGTAGCAAAGCTCAAAGTTGAACAAATTAAAGAAGAGGGATCACCTTGCATTAAGCAATAGAATCTATTGTGTAAGTACTCTAGGTTTTTGTGGTCGGTGTAGATCGTGATCCTGTGTTTGGCTCCCTTCTAGGAGATGTTGCTATTCTTCCAGCACCAATTTTACCACTAGGAGTTCATGATCCCCATTTGTGTAATTCCTCTCTGCCAGAGAGATCTTCCTGGAGAAAAAGGAACATGGCAGGAGTGTCCTTTGGTCGCTGTGTTGACTGAGGACAGCCAGGACAAATGGAAGATTAGGCTGCCATAGGCAGGGTCCTTGAGAAAAGGCTTTCTTGAGAGCCTAGAAGGCATCAGTGGCTTTGGTGGACCAACACCGGTTATCTGCTCCTTTCCTGATTAAGGTGGTGAGTGGCACTGCAAGGTTTTTGAATATCCTGGTATGAATTGGCGGTAGTTATTGAATCCTAGAAAATGCTGTAGCGCCCAAAGGCCTACCGGCTGAGTCCAGTCTAGATGCTTTGTTGCTTTGCGGGATCCATGTGGAAGCCAGTTCGAGAGATGATTTACCCCAGGAAGGGAAGTTGTTTTTGCTCTAACTTTGCATAAAGATGGTGGTCTCATAACCTCTGCAGCACCTGTTTGACATGCTTCCAATGCTGACTCAGAGAGAGAGAGTAGATGAGGATGTCATCGAGATAAACCACTGCATGGGAATACATGTTTTGTTCACCATGTTTTGGAAGACTGCAGGGGCATTGCAGAGGCCAAATGGCATAATTAAATATTCATAATGCCTGTCTCCAGTGTTGAACATGGCTGTCTCCTCCCTGGATGAATATAAGGTAGTATGCTTCTCGCACATCTAATTTGGTAAAACATTTTGCCCCTTGTAGGTAGTCAAAAAGCTCAATAATAAGGGGTAGGTGTATCAGTTCTTTTTTGTGATGGTATTGAGGCCTCTGTGGTCAATACAAGGTCTGAGAGTAGCTTTTAAACTAGAACAAGAGGGACAGCCGACAGCAGTGCATGGTTTGAAGGAATGTATCCTTGAAGGATACTAATGAAACAGGAGAGTTAGGGTATCCCAACAGAGAGGTTCCAATAAAAGCAAATGTAGTCCATATGCCTATATGTAAAAAATTACCTGAGCTAAAGATTTCAAAATTATCCCTAATAACTGAAAAGCAGGTTGTTAATACAAACAAAAAACACACTTTGAAATGTCTGTATGCCAATGCCAGAAGTCTTAAGATGGGTGAGTTATTTATTTATTTATTTAGGTTTTTTTCTTTACTGACATTCGTGGGGACATCATGCCGGTTTATATCGAACAGGGGTAAGAAAATGAAAACAAAGTTACAAATAACAAGGGAGAAGGAAACAAGGAGTTGAAACGAACATACATGTCAAAATATCATAGCGACAGCAGTACAAAGTTAAGCAAAAATAGCATTTCAATCTCTATGGCAGAAACTTTCAAGATCTATGTGGAAGAGATTCAGGTTCTGGGGGAAGGGATTCAAGTTAGAGTGTATAGCAGTAAATGATGAGATTGACATAATTGGCATAACAGAGACCTGGTGGAAGGAGGACAACCAATGGGATAGTGCCATATCAGGGTACAAATTATATCACAAATTATATCACAATGATAGGGAGGATCAACTTGGTGGGGGTGTGGAACTTTATGTACTTTATGTACAGGATAAAGATCATTCAAGAGACTAAATGCTCAGTAGAATCTATAAGGGTAGAAATCCTATGTATAGTGATAGGAGTATACTACTGTCCACCTGGATAAAATGGTCAGACAGATTATGAAAAGTTAACCAATTTGGCAGTGCAGTATTAATGGGAGATTTCGGTTACCCCAATATTGACTGGGTAACTGTAATATCAGGACTTGGAGGATCACGTGACCCTTTGACGGGAGAGGATGTGATCCCCCGTCGCTGGACTCGAGCCCCTCACCTTTCAGCGCCATCAGCGCCATCAGCGCTTTTTTCAACCCGGTGCCTACCTTGATCGAGAGGTCTGTGGAGCTGCCTTGCCGGTGAGCACCGATGGCAACACGCGGGGGAAAAAAAGATAAAGAAAAAGACAAGGACCGCGAGAAGGCGCGCATGGCCGACGGTAACCCGGAAGTGCCCGGGGGGGGATGCCGGAGCAAAGCGTGCCTGTGCCTGCCGCGACGGCGGAGCTGACCGCGGCGGTTCTTGCTGCCCTCACCCCGGAACTCCAGAAAATATCGGAGCAGCTTAAAGAGCTTAACGCCGGCATGGCCACGATAGATCGCCGCTTCGTAGAGCTGGAAACGCGGGTCTCGGGGAATCAAGATGGCCTCCACACAGCTACGACCGACATCGCATCCCTGAAGGCGGAGCTTGGTAAGCAGGCTCTTCGCATAGAGGATCTTGAAAATCGCTCGAGAAGGACTAATTTAAGACTGGTGGGGTTACCGGAGAATTTGCCTGAATATCAGCTGCCAACTTTCCTTGAGGGATGGCTCCCTCAGGTTTTGAAACTGACGGGCCTGTCGGGACCCCTACGGGTGGAAAGGGCGCATCGCTTGGGCCCCAGACGCGAGGCTCAGGCTAAGCCCCGTGTGGTTATTGCCAAAGTTCTAAATTATTCTCACAAGGTGGCCATTATTAAAGCTTTTCAAAAAGGGCCTAAACCGAGCTATGAAAATCAGCCTGTCTTGATCTTTCAGGACTTTTCTCAGGCAGTGTCTCAACAGCGCAGGGCTTTGGCGCCATACTGCTCACAACTCTTTCAGAGAGGCATTAGAGCGGTGCTAGTCTACCCAGCCAAAATGCGGATCCAAACTGACCAGGGGGTGCGCTGGTTTACTGAGGTTGCGGCGATACAGCTATACATCCAAGCTTTGCCAGCTCCTGCGACCTGACAGATGATTGCGGCTGCTGCGCCAGCGTCTGCTGACTGTGGATCTCCAAGCAAGTCTAAAAGGCTACCCTGCTTCCCATGAGTTTGAATTGGCTGTGTTGTGCTATTACTGGTTGTTGGATGAATGTTTCTAAATCCTCATGTTGCCCTGGAACTGCACTGAAACGACAGTTTCAACCGTCACTATCTGCCCTTAATGCCAGCTGCCTGACTGCGGCGGAGGGCTGCCAGTTTTAGAGCTGAATGCCTACTGTACCAGAGGAAGAAGCCCACCTGTTATTCTCTGCTCTTGGTTCCCCAGCAAGTTGAGGGACTGGACTTCTTAATTGCAACGCCAGGATGAGAGAGACTAGCATATGAACTGGCGCAGAGAGTGGCTTTAGGTTAACTGTTATGCTGTTCTAGGCACCCATAATTGGTTTTTAGTTACACATTTAGAGTGCTGTTTGGTGGGGATGGATGGGGCTGTGGTGGGGTGGGGGGGCTGAGCCATGGGTCGGTGTGATCTTCTCCTGCTATCATTAGGATGGTGGGTTTGGGGGTTTTGGCTAAAGGTACATTGGGGGGTGGGGTTAGGGTAGGAAGGGTAAGGGGGAAGGGGTGGGGGGGGGGGTGGAGACCATGGTTAGGTTCCACGGGGGAACCTCTACTGAATGTCTGTTACTCACATTTCAGGCTCTGAGGGAGGCGCTCTGCTGGGAGGCGTATTCCCTCTTTCGATTTGGTATGTTTTTCCTGTTTTCCTACCTAGTCACTGAGCCTACATGACTATGAGCACTTTTCGTTACTTCTCTTGGAATGTAGGAGGCATAAACTCCCCTGTTAAAAGGACTAAAATTCTGCAGTTATTACATAAAAAGAAGACGGATGTGGCCTTGCTGCAGGAGACCCATCTGTCGGATATAGAACATGAAAAGTTGAAACAACGGTGGGTGGGCTCCGTTTATTACGCATCTGCTAGCTCACATTCGGCTGGTGTTGCCATCTTGATTAGACGGTCATTCCCTCTCCAGATTAATAAGGTACTTAAGGACCCTAAGGGTCGATATATTGTGTTAGTAGGGGAATTACACCATATGCCTGTCATCCTATGTAACTTATACGCCCCTAATGTGTATCGAGCCTCCTTTTTTACAGACCTGTGTGCACTTTTACTACCATATATTGATAATCTAATCCTTGTGGGCGGAGATTTCAATGCCGTTAAGGACCCCTTGCTAGACAAAGCCACCCTTGCTCGGACTCCGGGAGCCTCGGGAAAGGGGCTCCTTCTTTTAGAGCGCTCCCTCCATCTGACGGATGTATGGCGTGTGCTACACCCTCAGGATAAGGAATTCACGCATGTCTTCAGGGCCCATGCTACCCATTCCCGCTTGGATTATTTGTTATTGAGTACTACCCATTTCTCTAAGGTTGTGGGGGCAGGGATTGAGGATATTATTATATCGGATCACGCCCCGATATGGCTCGAGTTGGCAAATCCGATAGCGTCTCAATCCACATACGTATGGCGGTATCCCTATTTTTTAGCAGATGATATTGCATTTCAGGATTACTTAAAGGAACGCTGGGAGTCGTTTGCACTTTTAAACGCACAACACAAAGCTGACCCAGTTCTCTTTTGGAACACTGCCAAAGCGGTGCTCCGAGGAGATATAATCTCGTTTGTGGCGCATCGGAGGAAGTCTCAAGACCAGCAGCTCCTCCAGCTCACAACTCAGTTTCAAAGAGCCAGGCGGGCGCTAGCACGCTGTCATTCCTTGGGGAATAGGGAAACTTACCTCACCTTACAGGCGGCTATTAATTCTCTCATTCATCAGCGCACAAAAAAAGGTATACTTTTTTATCGGTATAAGCTTTTCCAATTTGGGCAAAAGTCCGGTAAGCTGATGGCGGCTTTAATTAAATCGGCTAGGGGAAACCGGCATATCCTGGCGCATAGGAATTCCCATCAACAGATAGTTCATGACGTCGACAGTATTCGCCAAGTTTTTCATGCTTATTTTTCTAAGTTGTATAGCTCCGAGGGGTGGGATGCATCTAAATGGGAGGCGTTTGGGGAACTCATTCAACTCCCTTCCCTATCTTTGGAATACTACCGCTATTTAAATGAACCTATCCGGGAGGAAGAGGTTAATCGGGTCATTCTGCAAGCCAATAAGTTGAAGGCTCCCGGCCCGGACGGATATGGTTCCGAATTTTATAAATGTCTGATAACCCCGCTTTCTAAATTGCTTCCCACAGTGTTTCAATCTCTCATTGGTAAAGGGACCTTTCCCCCAAACGGCAATCTGGCATATGTGACCCTTATACCCAAACCAGGTAAAGACCCTCTACAACCTATGTCTTATAGACCCATCTCCTTGTTGAATATGGATCATAAGATTTTGGCAAAAATTCTTGCAGAGCGACTGGGGAATGTATTACCATCCTTGATACAGTCAGGGCAAGTAGGTTTCATCAAAGGCCGCTATGCTTTACGCAATATACGTCAAATTGTCACTGCCATGGCACTCTGTCAGAGGGTAGGTGACCCCTATCTGGTAGTTAGCCTCGATGCCGAGAAGGCCTTTGACAGGGTGGAGTGGGGCTATATGTTTCAGTTGTTAAAATTGATAGGGTTTGGGGGTTATTTTTACCAAGCCATTGAACTTCTATATTCCTCTCCAGAAGCGCGTATTTTGGTCAATGGGGGACTGACGGATGCCTTTACTGTGTCTAGGGGAACTAGACAGGGTTGCCCATTATCCCCATTACTTTTTCTTCTTGTTTTAGAACCTTTCCTGCGGGCTATACAGTCTACGCCAGCCATTCGGGGAATACTATTTCAGGGCGAGGAGCGGTCGGAGATTTTCAAATATGCAGCATTCGCTGATGATGTGCTGTTATTTCTTACATCCCCACACCGGTCCCTACAGGTGCTTTTGGATTTATTTACTAGCTTTGCTACTTTTTCTGGCATGCGTATTAACTGGGATAAGTCGGAAGCCCTGGCCTTCCCCGATTCTCTTAAGGAGCGCTGGGGGGCTTCATTTCCTCTTCAGTGGGCACCAGGCCTTCTCAAATATTTGGGGATCTACCTGGCGAATGATATTACCCAAATATACAATAATAACATAACTCGACTGCTCCGCACCACTCAGGAGAAATTACACGTTTGGCACACCTTGCCGCTCTCTTTAAGTGGAAGGATTAATTTGTTTAAAATGGTGATATTGCCCAAATGGCTATATGTCTTCCAAAATTTCCCTATGATACTGTCTAACCGACATCTGAAAAACCTAGATAAACTACTTCGCCGGTTTATTTGGAGAGGTGGGAAAGCTAGAATTCAATTGCCTTGGTTGCGGTATTCTTGGGATCATGGGGGTATGGGGGTTCCTAATCTCTATGATTATGGTATGGCGGCTAATTTCCGCCTAATCCGAGGCTGGCTCCTGGGGAAATCTGCTTATATTAACGTAGTGGCTGAGGCCGCCTTTACCAGACCTCTGGCTCTAAACTATATTCTGATGAGCCAAAGTAAAGATTTCCCCCCAGGGCTGGTTACCCATCCACTAGTCGCACCCCTCAGGAAAACTTGGGCCCGTCTGACTCGTCAATTAGGGTTACCCCGACAATGTACGTATTTTCTGCCTCTTAGAGGCAATCTGGACTTTACCCCAGGGTCCACGACTGTGTGCTTTAGACGCTGGCAACACCAAGGTATACTATATTTGGGTCATGCTTTAGATGCAGGTGGCTGTGCCCTACCGTTTGACCACTTACAAGAACTGTATGGGATTCATAAGTCTCATTACTTTGGCTATCTGCAGTTTAGGCATTACCTTCAGTCACTGGGCTCCCCGGCCCAACATTCAGCAGCAATTAAACTTTTGAATGATTTTTTTCAATTTGACCGGACTGTGGAACTGTCTCTCTCGACTTACTACAAACGGTTGCACCATCGGCTACCTAGGGATTTTTATCGAATCTCAGTAGACCGCTGGAATCGAGATGGTGTTTTTGTGCTAACACTCCCTATTTTTTCGGCTAGTGTGAGAAGTATTTTTACTATTACTGGCAGTATGTACTTTCGGGAGATGCATTTTAAATTCTTGCATAGGGCTTATATTTCGCCCCATATTGCCTTCAAGGCTGGTATTGTTGCTGCTGCTGGATGTGTGCCCTGTAGGAGGCAGCCGGGAACCTTGTCCCATGTTTTCTGGGAGTGTCCCCCCATTCAAACGTTTTGGCATCGGATTGGGGGTTACCTGGAGTCTTTGGGAGGGGTTCGCCTACCGTTCTCCCCGTATCTTTGGTTATTTCACTGTGTTACTTATCACTCAGTCCGTTCGCCTGGCCTACGTATGTTGCTTAAAAAGGCGGGTCTAGTGGGGAACAAGGTACTTCTACTCCATTGGTGCAATGCGGAGCCGCCTTCCTTTTGGACCTGGCGCATACATTTTCACCACCTTATGCAGATGGAACAGTTTTATGCTCGTAGCTCGCCCAAACGAGGGAAATTATTTCTGCAAACCTGGGAGCCCTACATTCAAACACTGCCTCCTAGAGCTAGAAGCTTGGCTCTTAATACTTATAATTGAGTGTTCAGAGAGTAACTGGCGTTTATTCTAATTTAAGTCGGTCTCCGGGGGGTGGGGTGGGGGAAAGGGGAATAAGGCGTTCAGAAGGGGGGGAGAGATCGATAGACCTGCTACGGTTCTTATTCTTATTTTTTATTTCCAAAAAAAAGGGTGAATCAGTTAAATTGCCAGCATTTTGTTCGATTTGGACGTATTTCTGACTGTTGATATTGTGTTCTCTGCTGTGCATGTTTATGTAACAATTTTTTGTGCCTCACCCAATAAAAACCGTTTACACATAATATCAGGACTTGCTAGAGACATAAAGTTCCTGGATGTAATAAATGACTGGTTCATGGAGCAATTTGTTCAGGAACCAACAAGAGAGGGAGCTATTTTAGATTTAATTATTAGTGGAACGCAGGAATTGGTAAGATAATTAACGATGGTGGGGCCACTTGATAATAGTGATCATAACATGATAAAATGTAAACTAATAACTAGAAGGGTGACTAAGTAAATCTACACATCTAACACTAAATTTTCAAAGTGGAAACTTTGATAAAATGAGGAAAATAGAAAAAAACTGAAAGATGCTGCTGCAAAGGTTACAAGTGTTCAAAAGGCATAGGCATTGTTTAAAAATACAATCTTAGACGTGCAGTCCAGATGCATTCCATGCATTAAGAAAGGTGGAAGGAAGGCAAAACGATTACCGGCATGGTTAAAAGATGAGGTGAAAGAGGCTATTTTAGCCAAAAATATTCTTCAAAAATTGGAAGAAGGATCCATCTGAAGAAAATAGGATAAAGCATAAGCATTGTCAAGTTAAGTGTAAAACATTGATAAGACCGGCAAAGAGATAATTTGAAATGAAGTTGGTTGTAGAGGCAAAAACTCATAATAAAAACTTTTTTTCATATATCCGAAGCAAGAAGCCTGTGAGTGAGTCTGTTGGACCATTGGATAACCAAGAGGTTAAAGGGGCTCTTAGGGAAGATAAGGCCATTGCAGAAAGCTAATTGAATTATTTGCTTCCATGTTTACTAATGAGGATGTTGGGGAGATACCAGTTCTGGAGATGGTTTTCAAGGGTGATGAGTCAGATGAACTGAACAAATCACTGTGAACCTGGAAGATGTAGTAGACCAGATTGACAAATGAAAGAGCAGCAAATCACCTGGACCGTATGGTATGCACCCTAGGGTACTGAAGGAACTCAAAAATGAAATTTCTGATCTATTAGTTCAAATTTGTAACCTATCATTAAAATCATCTATTGTACCTGAAGACTGGATGGTGGCCAATGTAACCTGAATATTTAAAAAGAGCTTCAGGAGCGATCCGGGAAACTATAGACCAGTGAGCCTGACTTCAGTGCCAGGAAAAATAGTGGAAACTATTCTAAATATCAAAATCGTAGAGCATGTAGAAAGACACGGTTTAATGGAACACAGTCAACATGGATTTACCCAAGGGCAGTCTTGCCTAACAAATCTGTTTTATTTTTTTGAAGGGGTTAATAAATATGTGGATAAAGGTGAACCAGTAGATGTAGTGTATTTGGATTTTCAGAAGGCATTTGACAAAGTCCCTCATGAGCAGCTTCTAAAAAAACTAAAATGTTATGAGATAGGCGATGTCCTTTCGTGGATTATAAACTGGTTAAAAGATAGGAAACAGAGAGTACGATTAAATGGTCAGTTTTCTCAATGGAAAAGGGTAAACAGTGGAGTGCCTCAGAGATCTGTACTTGGACTGGTGCTTTTCAATATATTTATAAATGATCTGGAAAGGAATACGACGAGTGAAGTTATCAAATTTGCAGATGATACAAAATTATTCAGAGTAGTTAAATCACAAGTGGATTGTGATACATTACAGGAGGACCTTGCAAGACTGGAAGATTGGGCATCCAAATGCAGATGAAATTTAATATGGACAAGTGCAAGGTGTTGCATATAGGGAAAAATAGCCCTTGCTGTAGATACACGATATTATGTTCCATATTAAGAGCTACCACCCAGGAAAAAGATCTAGGCATGTAGTGGATAATACTTTGAAATCATCGGCTCAGTGTGCTGCAGCACAGAATGTTAGGCATTATTAGGAAGGGAATGGTTGATAAAATGAATCCTGCCAACCACCCTCTGGATAGCATCCACATTACAAGCCTCAAGACAATTGAACCTATTATAACAAAATTCATCACCAAGATCGTCAATTTATCACTTACCGAAGGAAACTATCCCAATTGTCTCAAATCTGCAATAATCAAACCCATACTAAAAAAGAATAACCTTGACCCAACCTATCAAATTACCGCCCTTTTTCTAATCTACCCTTTATTGCCAAAATCATAGAAAAAGTAGTTCACTCACAACTTGATGATTACCTGGAAACAAACAACATCCTAACCCCAAACCAATATGGTTTCAGAAAAAATCTCAATACTGATGTGGGATGATGAGGAGATTATTTCTTTGATTTCCTTATTTGAATTAATATTGTATTTGATACAGTGGATTTAACTAGTAAGCCAGCTAAAACTTACTAGTGACAGGCTGAAGATGTGCTGTCTCTGCATTTTGCTCAGAGATGCTGGACATTGGAAGGTTGGAAGATTGACAACAACGTCTGGAGTGAGTTAAAACAGCCTACATTTGGAGTCTGTCTATCAACCAGAGCCGAAGCCCTGGATACAGTCATTGCTGTAGTCATTGATTGGTTGGGTCAGAAATAACTCCCAAAAGAACAACTGTTTCTATATGGAAGAGCCATGCTAATAAGTGATTCTTAGTTGGCTGGGGCTATTCTGGCACAAAACCATATATGACAAGAGAACTTGGTTATTCTGGTACAAAACCATATTTGAGGAAAAGAGCTCCAATTTGTGACCAATCAGAAAAGAACATTTGTCCTGGATTTCACTTGGGACATTATAAAACAGGGTAAAACATTATCATCGCTTTGGAGGCAGAGAGAGAGAGAAACGCATGCCCAGAAGATATCCTGTATCACAGTGTTAAGCTTCCCCACTGTGAGTATCAATAGCCTGGCCAGCTACAACTTACATCGTAAGTATTTGATACAATATTAATCAAGTATAGATATCTGGGATATACTCTGCGTTTATTTCATTATCTCTGGAAAGATTCCTAGAGATAACTGGATAAGGAATTATATACTTTACTGTATATTCTAAGTGTATACTAAAGAAACATTAAAAAGGATATAGCAAATCAACTTTTACCAATTTGCTTATTAAAGTTATTATTAAATTGGTGTCTGTGAATTATTCCTTATCAAACTAAAACAGTTACACTGAGACTCTCCTTCTCTCTTTAAATGACACCATTCCAAGAGGATTTGATAACGGAAAGCAATTTCTTCTAGTATTCCTTGATCTCTGTACAACATTTGATACAGTAAATCATCAAATTAGTCTAGAACGACTATCTGAAATTGATTTAGCTGACACTACACTTCAATGGTTTTCATCTTATCTCTCCAACAGAAGCTACCAAGTTTCATTCAATAATAACATCTCTAAGAAATTTAACCTCAATACTGGAGTTCCACAAGGTTCAGCGTTATCTGCCACTCTATTCAATGTATACCTTTTACCAATTTGCTAGCTACTAAATGATCTGCAAATCACCCACTACCTCTACACAGATGACATACTTTTAATTCCCATAAAAAACTCCATTGATGAAACATATAAAGACACTTAAGAACATAAGAAAATGCCATACTGGGTCAGACCAAGGGTCCATCAAGCCCAGCATCCTGTTTCCAACAGTGGCCAATCCAGGCCATAAGAACCTGCCAAGTACCCAAAAACTAAGTCTATTCCATGTAACCATTGCTAATGGCAGTGGCTATTCTCTAAGTGAACTTAATAGCAGGTAATGGACTTCTCCTCCAAGAACTTATCCAATCCTTTTTTAAACACAGCTATACTAACTGCACTAACCACATCCTCTGGCAACAAATTCCAGAGTTTAATTGTGCGTTGGGTAAAAAAAGAACTTTCTCCGATTAGTTTTAAATGTGCCCATGCTAACTTCATGGAGTGCCCCCTAGTCTTTCTACTATCCGAAAGAGTAAATAACCGATTCACATCTACCCATTCTAGACCTCTCATGATTTTAAACACCTCTATCATATCCCCCCTCAGTCATCTCTTCTCCAAGCTGAAAAGTCCTAACCTCTTTAGTCTTTCCTCATAGGAGAGTTGTTCCATTCCCCTTATCATTTTGGTAGCCCTTCTCTGTACCTTCTCCATCGCAATTATATCTTTTTTGAGATGCGGCGACCAGAATTGTACACAGTATTCAAGGTGCGGTCTCACCATGGAGCGATACAGAGGCATTATGACATTTTCCGTTTTATTCACCATTCCCTTTCTAATAATTTCCAACATTCTGTTTGCTCTTTTCACTGCCGAAGCACACTGAACCGACGATTTCAATGTGTTATCCACTATGATGCCTAGATCTCTTTCTTGGGTTGTAGCAACTAATAAGGAACCTAACATTGTGTAACTATAGCATGGGTTATTTTTCCCTATATGCATCACCTTGCACTTATCCACATTAAATTGCATCTGCCATTTTGATGCCCAATTTTCCAGTCTTACAAGGTCTTCCTGCAATTTATCACAATCTGCTTGTGATTTAACTACTCTGAACAATTTTGTGTCATCTGCAAATTTGATTATCTCACTCGTCGTATTTCTTTCCAGATCATTTATAAATATATTGAAAAGTAAGGGTCCCAATACAGATCCCTGAGGCACTCCACTGTCCACTCCCTTCCACTGAGAAAATTGCCCATTTAATCCTACTCTCTGTTTCCTGTCTTCTATACTACTTGAATCAATAAAACAACTCCTTACAAAATTAAAACTCATAATCAACATTGATAAAACCGAATTACTTATCATGAACAAAAAACCCAATATAATACCACTACCTCTATTCGCAACAAACAATCAAATTAACCCAATATCCCCTGTCACTCACGCCAGAAACCTTGGAGTAATAATTGATAATAACTTATCTTACAATAACCACATAACTACCAAAATCAAAGAAGGATATCACAAACTCCTAATCCTAAGGTGGATAAAACCTTTACTAAATTCAGTAGATTTCAGAACAGTTTTACAACTAATAATTTTCTCAACCATTGACTACTATAATTCCCTCATGATTGGCCTTCCATATATTAATATCAAGCCTCTGCAGATTCTTCAAAATTCAGCAGCCAGAATTTTAACTGGAAAAAAAAAGAATGATCACATCAACTCAATTTTAAATTCACTACATATATTCACTACATATTTCATATTTTCATTCACTACATATATTTCATTCACTACATATATTTCATTCACTACATATTTCATATTTTCATTCACTACATATATTCACTACATAAATTCACTACATATATACTATATTGTGCTGTTCAATTTCTCCCCTTCCATCCCAAGTTTATTTTCCTTGTTTTTTGTAACTTTCCCTCTCCCTTTTTCTGATTCACTGTATTTAAAGTTCAAGGTTCTTATTGAAAATATTGTTTTTTACGTTACGTTATGCTTTACACTCCTTGTTATTTGTAAACCGGGTTGATGTGATGCCTATCATGAAACTCGGTATAACAAAAACAATAAATAAATAAATAAATAACTACACTGGCTTCCTATTAAATCCCGAATTGAATATAAGACTTTGACCATTATACACAAATTAATACATTCCGATCACCATAAACAAACAAGCTTGAAAATCACTCCACAGAATAACAATAGGAATCTTTGATCAAATAACGCCTCTCGTCTATTAATTCCTCCCATCAAAGATGCCCATCTATCAACAACAAGAAATAGAGCATTCTCCATTGCCTGTCCTAAAAAATGGAACTCCCTACCACCTTATTTAAGAACTCAAACTAATATAAAAACGTTCAAGAAGGATCTTAAGACTTTCCTTTGTCACAAAGTCTACATTAATGATTTAATTCAACAATCTAACGTCAATCAATACTACCAACCAGACTCATGCAAGAGTGATACTGAATTAACATCTGGCATCAGCCATTGTAGCAGCAATATGAACTTATAATTAACAACGCTAGAAGTCCATTCCAAAGATGAATAAATACCAAGACTATTACCTCCTCCTTTTCCCTTTATTTCCTTGCCCTCCCTTTTTCACCACAACCTCTCCCCTTTCCCTTCATCTTTCCACTGTTAATTTATGCAACTATGTTTTAATTGTATATTCTTTGTTTTGATTCTCTGTAAACCGTATGATGGCTGCACCGAATGACGGTATATAAAACTGAACAAATAAATAAATAAATAAAACGGAAAATGTCCATAATGCCTCTGTATTGCTCCATGGTGAGACCTCACCTTGAATACTGTGTACAATTCTGGCCTCCTCATCTCAAAAAGATATAGTTGCGATGGTGAAGGTACAGAGAAAGTGCATCCAGAATGATAAAGGAGATGGAACTGCTCCCCTATGAGGAAAGACTGAAGAGGTTAGGGCTGTTCAGCTTAGAGAAGAGATAGCTGAGGAGGGATATGATAGAGATCTTTAAAATCATGAGAGGTCCTTGATCGAGTAGATGTGAATCGGTTATTTATTCTTTCGGATAATAGATGGACTAAGGATACTCCATGAAGTTAGCAAGTAGCACATTTAAGACAATTCAGAGAAAATTCTTTTTCACTCAACCCACAATTAAGCTCTGGAATTTGTTTCCAGAGGATGTGGTTAGTGCAGTTAGTGTAACTGGGTTCAAAAAGGTTTGGATAAGTTATTAATCAAGTTGAGTTAGGGAATAGCCACTGCTATTAATTGCATCAGGTAGCGAGGGATCTTCTTGGTGGTTGGCTACTTACCAGGTTCTTATGGCCCTGGTTTTGTCCTCTGTTGGAAACAGGATGCTGGGCTTGATGGATCCTTGGTTGGTCTGACTCAGCATGGCAATTTCTTATGTTCTTATCCTTCTTGCCCATAAAGAAGAGGTTTGCTCCAGTTGGAGAAGAAGATGGCCGAATATAGCCCCCTTGCCAATTTTTTCTTGATCTATTGGCTCATGGCCTCAGTCTCGGCAGCTAAAGAGGATAGACACTTCTCTTCAGGGGCACCTTCTCGGGCAATGCGGAGGCAGAGTTTCAACGTGCCTTTTGGAGAAAAACATCAAAAAAGTGGCAACCACTGTCAAGAAAGGCAGAATGGGCAGAAGTGAGACAAGTAGTGAAGCATGTGGGAACCCCCCGCCCAACGTTCCAGCTCCAAGGAGTTCCACTCAATGACTGGCTGATGAGTGAGTGGCATGGTCATCTCTTTGAGATGGCCTGGAAGAGGATCTCTATACACAGAGGAAATGGTTATTGGATATTCCAGAAGTATTGTGGGAATCTGATGCTGATAAACCCAGGCTTCATCATGAAGTTCCCACTTGTTCCTGAATCAGGGAAAGCCTTCGTAGAAAGCTGATGATGTTCAGTGGTGTGGGAAATGGAAACAAGTAGTTGTGGAGAGGAGAAGTATGTGGGCTTAGGTAGCCTCACAGATCAACCCTAGGCATGAAACTTTCCCGATTTCTCAGGGCAGTGCAATGCCAGATGTTCTCGACCAGCATAGTAGAAACAAAAACCTAGCTTGTCTTCTACGGAGTTTCTCCTCAGGGGAACAATTTAACATGGCCCAGCTACATTGATTCCTCTGGAACTCTCATTTTAGAAGTAGGTACAGGAACTGGAGGAATGCTGGAAATGGGGAGGCCAGGATAACAAGGGCACCGGGTAGCCTTAGACTCGAGCCCATTCTCTTGAAAACCACCTGTCAGGTATGTTTAGCCAGCATGATTAAGGCGTCCAACATTGTGGAAAGCATCTCTGCCAACCAGATCATCCTTTTTTCTGTTGGAAAGGCCTTTCCAAAATATGGCAGTGAGACTGTCCTCTCCCCACTGCAGCTCTGATGTAAGGGTATGGAACTGTAGAGCATATTCTCTGATAGTTCGTGAACCCTGCTGAACCCGGAGAAGCTTGGCTGCCAAGGATGACGCTTGACCTGGTTCCTCAAACAGGAGCCGGAACTGGTGGAGGAATCTGAGAGGCTCTGGAGCAGGGAATCATCATATTTCTACAGGGAGAATCTCAAGCCAGTGCTGTGCCAGCAGTGACAAAATATGTCTCCTGGGAATGATTGGTTAAAACAGGGTGACTGAAGTTCAAAATGCATGGAGTATTGATTGATGAAGCCACAGCAGTCCTTGGGGTCTCCAGGATAGCATGATGGTGATGGAAGCTGAGGAACTTGTCTGTAAAAAAGTAGCTTGACAGGGACTGGGGCCAGTAGGAGAGGAGCTGGTGCTGGTGTCAGGGCATCCATGCGACTGCACAGTCTCTCTAAAAGACTAGTGACTTGATTGAGAAGCCCTTGCTGTTTGTGGACATTGGGGCAGGTCCTGGGGATGGCCAGGCGCCAGGTCCATGGCTTCAGAAAACTGTAATATATGTGAACGTTTGCTGCTGTGGTGAGGTTGACTCAGCCTATAGGGCGACACCCCATAGGCCATCCACCAACAGATGGTGGTATATGCTGACAAGAAAACTGAACTAGGGCTTCTCCTATCCTAGACTCATTCCCTGCAGGTGAGCCCTTGGATTCCAGGGGCTGGCGAGACCTTAGGCGAGAGTCCTCTATGAGAATAGTGTAGGTGATGATCCAGAGCCAGGCAAGGGTCAGAGTTAAAATAAGTAGTAATCAAGAGTAATCAGTGTCCAGTCAAAGATCAGAGGCAGGCAGCAATCATGAATAATCTAAGTTTGGAGGTCTGCAGGCTGCTTCCACGGACCGCCACACTCACCTTCCCAGCCAGGCCTCCACTGGCATTCCATGCTTTTGACGTCAGCAGCCTTCATGCAGTGAGACAATGCCCGCCAATGCGGTGGAATGCCGCTGGCCCAAATAGCCAAGTCTCCCCATGGATACCATCAGCACATGCGGCCAGATGCCGCCAGCCTCTGAGTGCTGGGCCTCTCCCTAGGCATGTGTGTGTGTGCGTGCCTCTTGCCGCTATTTAAAGGAACTATAGCGGAAAATCCCCCGTGGCCCCTGGTGATGATATTAGTGACCAGGCCCTGTAAAAGGGCATCACTCCGGACAAAACTTGCCTTAGCAACAGATCCAACTACTTCCCATAGTGCGTGTTACTACCCAGCATCCATTCTTCATTCCAGTCTTTGTTCCAGCCTTGTCCAGCTTGTCTTCAGTTCTGGTTCAGTTTGTCATCTTCTACATTACCCGCTTGCTCTTCTCCTTGTCTGTCTACCCTGCCTAACCTTCCCTCGGACGGTTTGACCTTGGCTTTGGACCTCTGATATGTTGTCCACTGCCTGCCTTCGACCATTGCCTGGACCCCAGGCATATCTGATTGCTGCCAGCCTACAACTCAGCTTGTTACGGACCCTCTTCGGTCATCAGCAGAGACCCTACCTGTGTCCTGCCAGACCCAAAGGCTTAACCCCTGGGGAACGAGTGCTGGTATAGGTGAAGGTCCTGATGGGTCTCTGCCTCACCAGGGTCTTCCTGACAGGCTACTCCCTGCAGGTTGAGCCAATCCTGCCTCAGCCCAAGGGTCCACAAATATAACATAGTCAGTGACCAGGCAAGGGTCAGATCCAAGAGTCAGTCTGTAGAGAAGACAAGGAGGAAGAGGATGGTGGAAAGTAGTTGGATAAGACAAGGCAAGACAGGCTGAAAAGACAAAGCAGGAAACAGGACACGGAAACCAGAAATGCAGAAGAAGCAACACGCACTGCACCAAGAATCCAGGAGATCCTTGCTGAGGCGAAGTAGGGACGTCTGGCAAGCCCATTTATAGGGCTAATGCAGGTTATGTCATCAATGGGCACCATGGGCCCTTTAAATACCATGGCACAGGTGTAGTTTATACACCCTTTTTTTAAATTCTCACCAGATAATAAAAGTTTTTAGTTGGCCAACCATTTGTAATGCAAAAAATGCGTTTTGGCCCCTGAAGAAATATCTTCCATATTAAGGGCTTATGAAGGAGTATCCCTCAAATCACTCCTTAACCTGTGCAGAACCAGGCATCTAACTAGAGGGAGAGAGTGCTCTGTGGATGAGACCCTGCTGAGCAGGAATAAGGGTGTGGGCTCAGACGGAACAGAGAGGCCCTATGTCTCTAGAGAAGGCAACTCTTGACAAGTCTCTGTCCTGAAGTGAGTGCTGAGAGTTATACTGCTGGAGGTAAGCATTTGACATATTGTGAATGCTGGATATGTTATAAATAAAGTGAAATTTTTAAGAAAGAAGGCTGGAATCAATGTGGCATATATTTCCAACCTAACAAGTCTACTCGGCTATCCCACAGAGCTGAATCTAAAATCTCACTCAAAGTCTGAACTTTGAGTGAGAAACCCCATCCAAGAACTTCATATGTTAATATATCTTATTAACCTGAAAATCCTCTGTTTTAGTGGGATTATTTTCATGTATAGCTTTTATTCAAATTGGGATGGAATCTAAACATTTATAACAGAGATAGAAATCTTATGTCTCATGGTACTAGCTGGACTTGGGGTACAACAACCCCAGGAGTTCTACATGACTGCAAGGCTGGATTCTGGGCAGGATTGACTCAGGTCATCTGCCTAGCCAGCCCCATTCCCCGCAGGTTGAGCACTTGGAGTCTGGGGGCCAGTAGGTCTCTGCGGTGGCAGTAATTCATGGTCAGTTCTAGTTAAACTAAAGCTTGGTAGAGGAGTTGTACAAGGCAAAGTTATTATAGGAGGCTGGACAAGGCAGGACCAGAAGGTAAAAACTGGAGCGGGGTTGGCCTGGATACTGGAGCTGGACATGGATCAAGGACTGGGGCAGCGATACACAGAGACAAGGTAAGGTAATGAGCACAGCCAGGTAGAGATACAAACAAGACAAGATTCTGGACAAGATACTAAGCAGGACCTGGGATAGGAAAGGATCAGTGGACAGGATACTGTAACAGACAGGACTGAGCAGGGCCACAACAAGGATAGGACTGGACAGGATAGAGGAGGACAGGACTGAAGAAGGCAAGACCAACACAGAACAAGCCTAAAGAACAACAAGGCTGGAGGCCACTAGGCAATAGGCCCAAAGTCCCTTAGGAATAGAGAGAGGCCTGGAAAGGCCACAAGGCAGGATAATAGGTATAGAGCAGGCCTGAAGGCAACAGGGTAAGGTGAGGCTTAGAAAGGCCACAAGGCAGGAAGCAAGAAGGCCTGGAGGCCCCAAGGCAAAGCCCTAGAGTAGGCAAAAGGAGCAAGAAGGTCTGGAGGCCATAAAATAAGGATTGAGTAGGCCACTGAGTAAGAAGCAAGAAGGCCCAGAGGCCACAAAGCATAAAGCAAAGAAACAGCAGCCAAATCAGAGGGCCAAGAGTAACTCCATGAAGAGGCAAAGGTGAATGGGCAGGGCTGGGTTACATAGGGCTAGAGCTTGGGTGTAGTGCAAGCAGTGAGGAAGAGCCTGGGAAGGCTGAAAGTTAAGATCACCGAGGTCCCCTGATGGAGAAAAGGCTATACCTCAGGCTGAGTCAAAAGGGCAGGGGGGGTGGCTTAAAAATCTCTGAATGGAGCTCACTAGAGGCCTCTGCTGGTGAGTAGGTGTCATAGCCAGCAGACTCAGGGCATGGTGATGCTGTGAAACAGGCAAACATTTGACAGTACTTCCCTTTAGGGCCCCCTATCTTGAGTCTCATTTACCATGGTGGTCACAACTTCTGAAAGATGAGACCACTGGCTCAGGGTATCTGGATACTTGGTCCATTGGTACAAGGTGTCTGGAAGTGCCGGACAGCTGGCACGAGGTATATGGATTGTTGGGCATCTGGATGGCCAGGCCTCCAGTTCAAAGGCATCCAGATGACTGGATATCAAGAACAGAATCTCGTCTAAGAGGCACTTGATGGCTGGAGCAACGCCTGCTTCTGGACACTGATAGCTGTATATAGCTCCTCTCTTTAGACATTAGGTGTGGTGGATAATGTCTCCGTCTGGACACTGGTAGTCATGGACTGCACCCTCCCTCTGAGTGCTGGGAGTCTTGTATACCACCTCCCTCTAGGAGCTGGGAGTGGACAGCACTACCTTCTGGATGCTGTGATTCATGGAAAGCACCTCCAACTGGATGCTGGGAGTCATGGAGAGCACCTCCCTGTAGGTGCTGGTTGTTGAAAGCACCTCCCTCTGGACGCTGAGAGTCATGGACAGCATCTCCCTCTGGCATCTGGGAGTCGTGGAAAATATCTTCCTCTGTTGTGGGAAGTCTTGGATAGCACCTTCTTCTGGATGCTAGCTTGGATTGCACCTCTCTCTGTGTGCTGGGAGTGATGGAAAGCGCCTTCCTCTGAAAACTGGTAGTCATGGACAGCACCTCACTCTGGATGCTGTGACTCATGTCCAACGCCTCCCTCTGGACACTGGTAGTCATGGACAGCACCTCACTCTACATGCTGGGAGTCATGGACAGCACATCTCTCTGGGTACTGGGAGTGATGGACAGAACTTCCTTCTGGCCGTTGGAAGTTATGGACATCATCTCCCTTATGGTAGTGCTGGGCTAGAGGGCTGGGATTCCTCAAAGGTACAGCTGGAGAAGCAAACTCCCTCACAGATTCTCCCTGACACAGCTTGTGTGAACTGGGCTGCATTTCCAGGCATAGATCATCTGGATTGGAGTTTCACAGTAAATCCGCTGCTGAGCTATTCCTCTCCTGGAGTGAGATTAATGATGCAGATCTGACATCTGTGCACTTCCCAGATGTCAGATCTGCAGCAGTGAGCTAATCACTGAGGTTTGTTTACCTAATAGAGGTTCAGAAGCAACAGGGCTGAGAAAGCTGCAGGCTAATCTGGGAGAAAAGGTTGAGCTTGCTGATTGCCTAGGGTTTGCAGGTGAGGACATTTGCAGGTCCGACTCAAACCAACTACCTTTGTAGCAAAGCATTAGTGTGCAAAGAAAGTGGTCCAGAAGCAAGCTTATTTCTTCCTTTGGTTTGCAAGTCTCTGCCAACTCTTCTTGAACAGAAACCGAGTAGAATGCTGCAAATAGAGACAGAATTAACTCCTACAGATAAAAAAAACTTGATTTACCTTGGTAAGTAGTTTTTGAAGAGCTATTGTGTACTGTGGGTTTGTGAGGTCTGGGTGGTATTTTTCTTTACAGGTAGCTTGTTAGTAGATACTTGGGTTTGTGGTTTGGAAGGCATCTTTAAAGGATTACCAACAGTGTGGCAATTTGTGATGGTGTTTTCTAAAAGGGTGCGCTGGTTCTTTTGTCAGAGGTAGCCTTTTTATTGTCTATATCTGGGGTTTGTTACAGAGAAACTAGGCTAGTTATTCCCCGAGAGGCAACTGGTTTGGGAGCCACACAGAAAAAAAAAGCCTCTGCAGAACTGGCACTGGCTACATGTCCCAAAGGTTTCTGGATTTGAGAGTTTAAAGGTTCTACATACTGGTTTCTAAAGGTAGGGTCATATGGTGGCACATTACACATTCACAATAAAATTGGTTGCCTGACTGGAACTTCACCTAAAAGTGCTAGATCTCTGATTTGAGCTTGTAGCTGGAACACAGCCATAGGTAAAAAGATTTTCATGAGGCTGGGCTGAGGGTCCTTTATACACTCCTGTGGGCAGAGTGTGGCCTCTTCAGTCTGTCACAAGATGCTAGGCTGGACTCCAGGTAGTACAGGACCACAAGTCTGGATGCTAGGCAGGACTTGGGTTGGTCTTCTGCCTAGCCAGCCCCCTCCTCCACAGGTTGAGGCCTTGGGTTCTGGGGACCAGTAGGTCTCTGCAGTGGCAGTACATCATGGTGAGTTTTGGTTTCGCTGAAACACGGAAAAACTTGGTACCGGAGCTGGACAAGACAGGACTGGAAGGTGAAGCTGGACTGGAAGGCAAGCCTTGGTACAGGAGCAGACAAGGCAGGACTGGAAGGCAAGGCTATAGCAAGGTTGGCCTGGATACTGGAACTGGATATGAAACAAGGATTGGGGCTGCGATAGAGACAAGGTAAGGTAGTGAGCTTACCCAGGGAGAGATACAAACAAAGGAATATACTGGGCAGGACATTAAGCAGGAACTGGAACAGGAAAGAAGCAGTGGATAGGATACTGGAACAGACAGGACTGTGCAGGGCACGACAAGATCAGACAGGACAAACTAGGACAGGACTGAACAAGGAAAAGGCAAGACCACACAGAACAAGGAACACAGAAGCTCCAAGGCTGGAAGTCCATAGGCCACTAGGCAATAGGTCCGAAAGCCCTTAGGAAATAGAGGCCTGGAAAAGCCACAAGGCAGGATATAGGTATGGAGCAGGCCTGAAAGCCAGAAAACAAGGTGAGGCCTAGATAGGCCACAAGGCAAGAAGGTCTGAAGGCCACAAGACAAGGCAAGGCCTGAGCAGGCCAAATAGTAAGAAGCAGGAAAGCCCAGAGACCACAAGGCATAAACCAAGGAACAGCAGCCAGTTCAGACAGTCAAGAGTGACTCCATGAAGAGGCAAAGGTGAATGAACAAGGCTGGGTTACATAGGGCTGGAGCTTGGGTATGGTATAAGGATGTATAAGCAGTGAGGAGGAGCTTGGCAAGGCTGTAAGTTAAGCTTGTTAAGGTCCCCTGGTGGAGAGGAGGCTGCACCTCAGAAGTCCAGTGAGGAGATGGCTTGGATATCTCTGAACAGAGCTTACTGGAGGCCTCTGCTGCTGAGTAATTGTCGTAGCTGGCAGACTCAAGGCATGATGAGGCTGTAAAACAATGAAACTGTGACACCTTAGTCAACTCTATATAGAGTTTACTAGGGTTTTATCAGTATAGTACTGAAACTTAAATCCAGAAGGCCTAATTATCCCAGGACAAGCAGGATGCTAGTCCTCACATATGGGTGACGTCACTGACTGAGCCCTAACGCAGGAAAAACTTCTGTCAAAGTTTCCATAAACTTTTGACTGGCAGCCTGAGGCTACTGAGCATGCCCAGCATGCCATGATATTCTTTGCCACAGGGGTCTCACTCCAGTCTTCGTTTTTCCACGCTGCCATTAGCATCGCGGTTATCGTAGCCCTGTGAGACTTCTCGCAAGTTTGACTGAAAAAGTCAATTAAAACTCTACATTTTTTTCCCACATCGGGTCTCGCTTCACATTTGACACCGGACGGTGACAAAATTAATATTGAATTCTCATTTTTTCATTGGAAATTTTTTCTCACGAATTCTCATTGACGGCCGTCGATATCAACATGGCCTCTGGTTTCAAGAAATATTCTTGTAACCAGACGATGTCCATGACAGATCCACATCTCCAATGTGTGATCTGCCTCAGAGAAAAGCATGAAATATCTTCATGCTCTCAATGCCAGGAAATGACCCCAAAGGGTCGAAAACTCCAGCAGGAGAAGATGGCTCAACTTTTCAAACTTCAGTTGTTACCATCGCCATCTACTTCAACTAAGTCTTCACCCGCAGGAGTAACCAAAAAACTCTTGCTTAAAAAACGACACCTCGAGGATTCTGGGGACGCATCTTCACCGACCCCATCTTCGGCATCGATCAGGTCAGTGTCAGAACCGAAGCTAAAACATAAGCATCGACATCGTCTATCTTCGGCGTCCCCGTCGATTCCGTCATCGACAGAACCGATAGCGAAGCGGCATAAAGTCGTCGAAGATTCCCCACACCTCGGTATCTTCGATACCCTCGACTTCGACACCGTCACCGATGACAGCTATGCCGGACTTCACAGACCTCATTCACAAGATAGTACTAGAGGCTTTACAGAAACAGCTTCCGGCGCCATCGCCGATGCCGGTGGACACATCGATGCCGGCGATCCTGCCGATGCCGACGTCATCGTCGATGCCGGTAGTTACGCCGATGCCAGCACCATTGCTGATGCCGGGGGTTGCCCCGATGCTGCCTATCGAACCTATATCATCGATAGCACCGATGATGCAAACAACCTTGATACCCAAGACCTCTTCAATGACTACATCGCTGGTGTCATCAACATTTTCGAGGCCTACCTCGATAATAGACACTCCATCGATGCCAGGCCCTTCCAGGACATCGATAGCCTCACCTTCTATACCAATTTTGGAATTTTCATTTATCCTTTCCTCAACATCGTCTATTTCATCGATGTCACATTCAATACCTATCTACACTATGGCTCCTACCATACCACACCTTACCAAGAAGGTAATCCAGCCTAAGTCATCCACTAAAAAGAAATCATTGAGGCCAAAAATGCCAATTTCAGAAGAGAGATCATTACATGACATTCTCACCAAACGATATACTGACTTGCTATCTTCCTTACCAACTTGTCCAGAAGAAGAGCAAGTTGAACAATTCTCATCGGATGAACCTTTACCAGGACCTTCTGGGGTATATCCTGCTCAGAAAGCAACCACCACCTCATCAGACAACCCAATATGATACCTGGTCTGACACTGATTCTGACCCCTCATCAGAGGACTTTGTCAGATCCATCTCCGCCTCCTGCTACAAAGCAGTCACCTCCGGAAGATTTTACATTCCCATTGTTTGTTCAGGAAATGGCAGATTCCATCCCTTTCCAGTTACACACTGAACAGGATATCAGACAACAAACACTAGAAGTACTTCAATTTGTTGATCCCCCTAAGCACATTCTGGCTATCCCTGTTCATGACATTCTCTTGCAACTGCAGCAACGCCTTTGGGAGCACCCCTGTTCAGTTGCTGCAGTAAACAAACGCATAGAGTCAACTTATCTGGTACAATCTTCCTCTGCATACCAAAAAACACAGCTTCCTCACCACTCTGTGGAAGTGGAATCAGCTCAAAAGAAATCTAGAAGGACAAGGGCCCATTCCTCAATTCCAGGGAAAGATAATAGGTTCCTTTACCAATTGGGCCGAAAAGTGTACCAAGGAGCAATGCTGAATTCAAAAATATCAGCATACCTTTTATATATGACACAATACCACAGGAACCTGTGGAAGCAAATGGAGGAGTTTGTGCCATCCTTGCCCTCACAGTATCAAGAAGCTGCACAAGTTGTTATAAATAAAGGCTTCAATGCGGGGAAGCATGAGGTAAGAGCCGCCTATGACAGCTATGACACAGCCTCATGAGTGGCTGCATCGGGCATCGCTGCAAGATGCTGGGCCTGGCTTAAGGCATCCGATTTAAGACCAGAAGTACAGGACAAGCTGGTTGATCTTGCCTGCCTGGGCGATAATTTGTTCGGTTCTAAAGTGCAGGATGCTGTTTCCCAGTTACGGGAACATACTGAAACCCTGCGGCAATTATCCTCACTGCCGCATGACCCTTCTACACACACTGCCAGAAGACCATCACGTAGGGATACCAGAAGGCCTTTTTACAGGCAGCGTAAGTACTATCCCCCCGCATCTAGGCCGAGGCCTCCTAGATCTCAGCAAAGGCCTCAGCAATGACAACAGAGGGCAGCAAGAGCACCACCAGCTCCACAAACTGGACCTGCCACTGGTTTTTGAGATTACATCCGGAGAACAAGGCCCGTATGTCAACCCTACCCCACTACCAGTAGGGGGCAGACTGTCCAAATTTTACATCAATTGGACATCAATAACATCGGACCAATGGGTCCTATCCATCATCCACAGAGGATACCACCTCAATTTCATTTCAATCCCTCCAGATTTTCCACTGAAACCTTCTCGTCTCAGCGAAGATCACATTCTTCAACTTCAAATAGAATTATCCACCCTTCTGAGCGCCAGGGCTGTCGAGAGTACCCCGGGCCAGGCAGGGCAGAGGATTCTACTCCCGTTATTTCCTCATTCCAAAGAAAACTGGAGGCCTTCGTCCTATACTGGACCTCAGAAATCTCAACAAATTTCTAAAAAAAGAAAAGTTCAGGATGGTCTCCTTAGGCATAATGCTCCCACTCCTTCAAAAAGGAGATTGGCTTTGTTCTCTGGATCTTCAAGATGCTTATGCTCACATTCCAATATTCCCCCCTCATCGCAAGTATCTGCGCTTCATGGTGGGCCATCAACATTTCCAATACAGAGTTCTGCCATTCGGCCTTGCCTCTGCTCCCAGAGTATTCACCAAATGTCTGGCAGTAATAGCAGCGCATTTGCACAAACAAGGTATTCATGTTTTTCCATATCTAGACAATTGGCTCATAAGAAGTCAATCTCAAGAAGGAGCTCTAACTTCTCTAAATCATACAATTGCTGTACTTCACAACATGGGATTTCTCGTCAACTATCGAAAGTCCCATCTGACTCCTTCTCATCTTCTCCAGTTCATAGGAGCAGAGTTAAACACTATCCTCGCAAAAGCCTTTCTACCCGGCGATCGAGCAGAAACGCTGTCCCTCTTGGCAAATTCGCTACACTCAAGGAAACAAGTAACAGCTCACCACTTTCTAACGTTACTAGGCCACATGGCTTCCACAGTTCATGTCACTCCTATGGTTGGGGAGCTCACATGGACAATCTCCAAACTCAAGGGACATGGACGAAACTCGAAGCAACATATCAAATCAATTTCCTAGAACTTCGAGCTATACGTTATGCCCTGCATGCTTTCAAGGACTACCTGTCACACAAGACTGTTCTAATCCAAACGGACAACACAGTTGCCATGTGGTACATCAACAAACAAGGAGGTACGGGCTCGTATCTCCTTTGTCAAGAGGCTGCACAGATTTGGGGCTGGGCCCTGAACCACTCAATGTTCCTCCGGGCCACTTATCTGGCAGGCATTCACAATGTAGTGGCAGATCGACTCAGTCGTCAGTTCCAACCACACGAATGGTCCCTGGATCCCTCAGTAGCGACCAGGATATTTCAGCGTTGGGGGTCAACCAACGATAGACCTTTTTGCATCACATCTGAATCACAAAGTGGACAATTTCTGTTCTCTACACCAACAAAACACCAACCAACCAAGGACGCCTTTGCTCGCCCTTGGAACTCAGGCCTCCTATATGCGTATCCCCCGATACCGCTTATAGCAAAAACTCTAGTGAAACTACAACAAGACAAGGGGTTCATGATACTCATAGCCCCGTATTGGCCTCGACAAGTATGGTTTCCACACTTCTAGACCTCTCAGTCAGGGATCCCATTCGCCTAGGAGTAGCTCCCACTCTCATCACCCAAAATCAGGGTCGATAGCGCTATCCCAATCTTCTCTGCCTGCATGGATGTTGAAAGCATGATATTACAACCATTCAGTCTTTCAACCAATGTATCTCAAGTGCTTATAGCTTCACGTAAACCTTCCACACGAAAGAACTATTCTTCCAAATGGAAGAGATTCACTCTGTGGTGCAGGCAAAAGAGTATTGATCCTTTCACCTGCCCCACTAGACTACTTATACCATCTTTCAGAATCTGGTCTCCAGACTTCATCGGTAAGAGTACATTTAAGTGCAATCTCAGCTTACCATAACAAGATGGGAGATGCACCTATATCCTCACAACCTCTTGTCAGTAGGTTTATGAGAGGTTTAACTCAACTTAAACCACCAATTCGGCCGCCTGTCACAGAATGGGACCTGAATCTGGTTTTAACAAGACTCATGCATTCTCCTTTCAAACCCATAGATTCCTGTGATCTTAAATTTCTCACATGGAAGACTATCTTCCTCATAGCCATTACATCAGCTAGGAGGGTTAGTGAGTTACAAGCACTTGTCACATACGAACCTTATACAAAATTCCTACATGACAGAGTGGTTCTCCGTACACATCCAAAATTCCTTCCAAAGATTGTTACGGAATTCCACTTGAACCAATCCATAGTTTTACCCACATTCTTTCCAAGGCCTCATTCTCACCAAGGAGAAAGGGCCTTACATACCTTGGACTGTAAACATGCATTATCTTTCTATTTAAACCGCACTACAGTCCACAGGAAATCCAATCAGCTTTTTGTTTCCTATGATCCAAACAAACCGGGTAAAGCAGTGAGTAAACATACTCTATCCAATTGGTTAGCAGATTGCATACAGTTTTGCTACGAAAAAGCAGGCTTTCCTCTCCAAGGGCGAGTAAAGGCACACTCAGTAAGAGCATTGTCAACCTCAGTAGCACACTATTGTTCAGTGCCAATCCTTGACATATGTACATCCTTGACATGGAGTTCTCTTCACACCTTTGCAGCTCACTACTGCCTGGACAAAGAAGGAAGACAAGATTCAGCTTATGGGCAATCAGTCTTAAAGAACTTGTTTGCAGTTTAAACCCAACTCCTACATCCAACCTGCTGTGATCTCCGGCTGATTCATTTCCAACAACAATACCTCACCGTTGCATCACTACAAAATGTCTCAGCCTCTAGCTTGCTAATCACCCGTATGTGAGGACTAGCATCCTGCTTGTCCTGGGATAAAGCAAAATTGCTTACCTTGTAATAGGTGTTATCCCAGGACAGCAGGATGTAGTCCTCACGAAACCCACCCGCCACCCTGCGGAGTTGGGTCTCAATACTTTTATCCTTTTATTTTTGCTGAAGCTTATTGCTAGAGATGTGAATCGTGTCCTCGATCGTCTTAACGATCGATTTCGGCTGGGAGGGGGAGGGAATCGTATTGTTGCCGTTTGGGTGTTTAAAGTATCGTGAAAATCATTAAAATCGTGAGCCGGCACACTAAAACACCGTAAAACCCACCCCCGACCCTTTAAATTAAATCCCTCACCCTCCCGAACCCCTCCAAAATGCCTTAAATTACCTGGGGGTCCAGCGGGGGTCCGGAACGGCCTCCTGAAATCGAATCGTGTTGTCTTCAGCCGGCGCCATTTTGCAAAATGGCGGCGCAAAATGGTGCCGGCCATAGACCAACACGATTCGACTGCAGGAGGTCGTTCTGGACCCCCGCTGGACTTTTGGCAAGTCTTGTGGGGGTCAGGAGGCCCCCCAAGCTGGCCAAAAGTGCCTGGGGGTCCAGCAGGGGTCCGGGAGCGATCTCCTGCCGCGAATCGCAAAATCAATTCGCGGCAGCAGATCGCTCCCGGACCCCCAGGGACTTTTGGCCAGCTTGGTGGGGGCCTCCTGACCCCCACAAGACTTGCCAAAAGTCCAGCGGAGGTCCGGAGCGACCTCCTGCAGTCGATCTCCTGCCGGCGCCATTTTCCGTACGGAAAAACGATTCGCGGCAGGAGATCGCTCCCGGACCCCCGCTGGACCCCCAGGGACTTTTGGCCAGCTTGGGGGGGCCTCCTGACCCCCACAAGACTTGCCAAAAGTCCAGCGGGGGTCCGGAACGACCTCTTGCAGTCGAATCGTGTTCGTCTATGGCCGGCGCCATTTTGCGCCGCCATTTTGCAAAATGGCGGCGCAAAATGGCGCCGGCTGAAGACAACACGATTCGATTGCAGGAGGTCGTTCCAGACCCCCGCTGGACCCCCAGGTAATTTAAGGCATTTTGGGGGGGTTCGGGAGGGTGGGGGATTTATTTGAAAGGGTCGGGGAGGTTTTTAGGGTGTTTTAGTGTGCCGGTTTTCCCGCCCTCCCCCTTCCCCTCCCCCTTCCCCCGATTTACGATTTTTTGACGATAAATCGGGGGAATTCTTATTGTATCGTGGCTCTAACGATTTTTAACGATTTAAAATATATCGTCAAAAAACGATCCACATCCCTACTTATTGCTACATACGAGACTGGAGTGAGACCCCTGTGGCAAAGAATATCATGGCACGCTGGGCATGCTCAGTAGCCTCAGGCTGCCAGTCAAAAGTTTCTAGAAACTTTGACAGAAGTTTTTCCCACGTTAGGGCTCCATCAGTGATGTCACCCATATGTGAGGACTACATCCTGCTGTCCTGGGATAACACCTATTACAAGGTAAGCAATTTTGCTTTACATTCATTCAAAGATATAAGTTGATATTGAAGTGTGTGGCATAAGATTAGATGCATCAGTTTAGGAGACAGGGATGGTTTATTCTAAATAATACACTATTTCTGAATTGGCAGCTCTACAATGAGTGATCAATGGGGCGAGCAAAACATTATCTTCTCCTGAAAATGTTCCCAACTCAGATCCCACCTTAAACTCACTTGCCTCTGGTGTCATATGTTGAGCAATGCTTATGTCATTTGCTAGGTAAGTCCTGCTTACAGGTTTAATCTGGGTAACTCCCAATTGACGTAACCTCCTAGATTCTTTCATGTTTCTTTCTTCCTCAATCGTTCTGATTTTAAATAGCAGCTCCGAGTACTGTGGCAGTTTCTTCGACTGGCTCTCTAATAAGTCCCTCAATTGCAGTCGGGTAATCAGGGTCTCCTCCCAGCACCCACGTACAAACTGTTGTAGTAACTTCCTGTCTGGGGCGAGCCCAAAGAAAATTCCCCGCTCCACGACTTTCTGTAACAGGACCTGAAGCCTTCTCAAATAGTCTGAAGATTTTTTTTTGCCATTCTGGAAAGTTTCAATAAATTGAAAAAATAATTCCTCTCCATTAGTTACACTGCCATATGCCTTCTCCAGTTCCTCTAAACACTGCTCTGCTGTGGCGCTTTTATCTATGTAAGAGACAATATTTAAAGCTGGAGGAAGGAGACTTTCAATTAATTTCCTTTTTTTTGCACCTGCGGTGAGATCTGGATCCTGCAGTAATTGCTTAATTTGAATATGCCAAGTTTCATAGTCTCCTTCATTACTAGGTTTAGGGACATTTCCAGAGAAAACTTTAATTTTGTAGTACGTATGATTCAACTCTGCGCCCTTTTCCTTAGGAGTTTTGATCACATGCTCCACTATAACCTTTGAAACATCCGCAGGAATAGAAATTGGTGGAATGGAATATTGAGAAGAATTGACTGCCACAGGATGTTGGGTTAGCATAGCATCCAAGCACTTGGGGACTCTTTTTCGGCTTTTAACTGGAGTCTGCAATATACTCTGGGGTGATTGATCTATATCTCGTGTTTCTTTTTCTTGTGACCCCAAACTCTCAATCATGAGAGCAGATGTTCTTTTTCTCAGATCTTGAATATTGATTTTATGATTGTCAGCTATATATGCTAATTCTTCTTGAAGTCGATCTGTCATATCTAAAAGTATGTCACTCACTAGTGGGTCAGTGCATGCTTCAGGGGACATTGACTCAACATCCTGTTCTGATACTGTCTCATCTAAGACAGGTAAAATTATCCACTGACTGTCCAGTTCCCCTTTTAAGCTCATTCTTTCTAAAATAATTATAGAAAGCGGTTCTTCAAACTCACACAAAACTTGATCAGATGACTCAGCTCTTAAACGTTTCAATTTTGTAACTACACCTGCTGGGCTTAATGCATCTTCTACACTTGCTAAAGATATTTCAGGATTTACAGAACTCAGAATAACAGATCTATCAGGAATACAATCATAGTACTTGCAATACTCCATTTTGTATGAGAAAGAAACAAAGAGAATACTGTGCTCACTTCACTATTGATGCTGGGTCGCTCAGTAGCAGGTCAGACAGAGAGAAGAGAAAAAAAAAAAACACTGCCCCACGTTGATGCGCCAGAATTTGTTGTAACCCTTGAAGTTCAATTTTCTTTATGACTTCTTGTGTCTGAAACCTGCACTTTGATTCCCAACCCAGTATCAGAAATGAATCCACACGCTCTTTAGTGAGTAACAGTTTTATCTTTACTGGAATGAATGACTGAAATAAATCTGTTCACTTCCTAAGCATCTGCATTTGTCATATAAACACATGTATATAGTACAAGAGAAAACTCAACTTTGTCATAAACTCATGTTAAGTATTTCAACCAGAATCAGCATGTGATATAGCACCCGACCTTAAGCAGTCTCTGAACAAGCAAAGTCCCAGATTGTATCCTACTGTGTGTCCATTTGAATTTAGAGCTGAAGAGGGCGTCAGTACTGCTGCTTCAACTGCCAAATCCACAATACAGCAGCCTCTATCCGAAAGAAGAGCTTCAAATCCTGACAGGGCACAGTTCAACTACTCCCAAGTCGTCCACAGCAGGGTTCCAGAAAAGAGAACCTTAATCAGTACAGATAATATTTATTAATTCAGAGCAGGGCAGGAACTCTGTTCAAGCTGAGCAGTGATCTGTTTGCACATGCTCAGACAATCCAATTTTTATAAATCTCTTTAGGTAAAGTAAAAACAACTTCAATACATCTCAAAACAATGTTAACTAACATAAATACATTACACATGAATACAATTATAGAGGGCTGCTCACCTTAATCAGTACAGATAATATTTATTAATTCAGAGCAGGGCAGGAACTCTGTTCAAGCTGAGCAGTGATCTGTTTGCACATGCTCAGACAATCCAATTTTGAATCTCCTTTCCCCCCCCAGCTCTTAAAGAGACAGCACTCTATTGTCAGTCTTTTCATGTCACAATGATGATTCAACATTTCTCTGCCCTAGTTCCTAGAGGTATGTTACACTATGATGAATGATTAAGGACTGCCAATGTTGACATTATTAAATAATTATAATTGATTTTATTATATAGCAACATGACTTGTAATTCAGCAGCTGACTGCCAATAATTAGCTGATGTTTGACTTATTGGGCAATATGATTTAATTAACCCATGTGAGGGATTATGATTATATGAATTGTAAGCGTAGATGCTGTAAATCGCTTTGAGTGTGTTTCACGGAAAAGCATGCAGTAAATATTAAATAGTTGTATTGTACCATGCTGTTTCCCATCATTATTAGATATATAATGATAAAGAATGAAGCAATGTAGGATTATGTGATCACTTAAATTTAATTTATTTTTTTTTGGGGGGGGGGGTTGGGATTGGTTCCTGATTGCAGGCAAAAGGAACAAGCTTCGAGTTTATTATCTATCCTGGCTAAGGAACAAGATCCTTCATAATGATCCTGAAGTGGAGAAGAAGCAAGGCTGGACCACAGTGGGAGACATGGAGGGATGCGTGCACTACAAAGTTGGTAAGAGAGAGACAGGGCTGGATCATGTGACAGACATTTAGCAATGTGTACACTGCAAAGGTAGAAAATGAGAAGGGGGACAAGGCGGGGGACTATGCCATAATACAAGACATGAAACAATATGTGCACTGCAGGGTCAGTGAAAGAGAGGAAGCAGGAAGTGGAAAGGGCTATGCCATAATGAGAGAGAGGGAGGGATGTATGCACTGCAGAGTTAGAAGAGGGGGGAGTGAAGAAGAGGACTGTGCCATGATGAGAGACATAAAAGAATATATGCACTGAAGTGTCAGTAAAAGAGAAGAAGAAACGGGGAACTATGCCACAGTGAGAGATGTGGGGATGTACTGCAGAATTAGTAACAGAGGGAGAGAATGGAGTGGGGGAAAATATGGAAGGAGTCAGGTTGTCTCCATTCAAAATTTAAGTCACTTTAAGAAACACTGTTTTGCACTAAATGGGAGTTTATAATAAGTGGTTCAGGAAGTTTCTGGGATGGGTTCTGTGTGAACAGTTTGCTGGGCAGCTAAGGAGACCTCTCATCTCTCATTTCTTGGATTTCAGTCAAGTATGAGCGCATCAAGTTCCTGGTGATAGCTCTGAAGAACTCGGTGGAGGTATATGCCTGGGCACCCAAACCATACCACAAGTTTATGGCTTTCAAGGTACTCTCTGACTCACCAACTCTGCAACTTTGAGGCCATTCTTTTCTTTAGCTATTTTCTTTTTTTACTCAGCCTTAAGAAACCACTCATGAAAACATGAACATTTCAGCCAACACACAATGAATACAATAATCCAATACAATAGCAGTAATGCATTACAAGGCCCTAAAATCAATTACAAGGAGAGCATTTTCCCCCAAAGCTCCCTTATTTTGGGTTAAATACAAAGTTTTCAAAGCATTTCCAGAGAAGGGCAGCCAAAATGATAAAGGGGATGAAATGATTCCCTATGAAGAAAGGCTAAAGAGATTAGGTCTCTTCAGTTTGGAGAAAAGATGGCTGAAGGGAGATATGATAAAAGTTTATAAAATGAGTAGCATGGAATGAATAAACAATCAGTTGTTTACTCTTTCAAAAAGTACAAAGACTAGGAGACACAAAATGAAGTTATTAGGGGATGCATTTAAAACTAGTAAAAGAAAATCGTTTTTTATTCACACCCAATTAAGATCTGGAATTTGTTGCCAGAGGATGTGGTGAAAGCTATTATGTAGCTGCTTTTAAAAAAGGTTTGGGCAAGTTCTTGGAGGAAAAGTCCATAAACCATTATTAAGGTAGAGTTGCAGAAATCCATTACTTATCCCTGGGATAAGCAGCTTGGAATCTATCTACCCCTTGGGATCCTGCCAGGTAACTGTGACCTGGATTGGCCACTTTTAGAAACAGGATACTGGGCTTGATGGACCTTTGATCTGACTCAGTATGGCAAGTCTTATGTTCACAGAAAACAAACACAAATAGGAATGGAAATGAAGTAAACCTCAATCAATTTTCAAAAAAGTGTGTTCATGAGGAGTCAAACTTAAAGTAGATGGAGCCAGATGGGCTACATCCAAGAGTTACTCCTGGGGGAATTCTGCACATAAAAATTTAAAATTCTGTGCACTATATAGTGGTCAAAATAACACAATATACATGACAGTCTTTAAGTAATTAATTTACAATATAATGCAGAAAAAATATATTACTTAAAAATGCGTAATCTTAAATATTTTGAGCAGAATTTCCCTAGAAGTTCACTATAAGTGAAAGGATTGGATAAGTTCTTGGAGGAGAAGTCCATTACCTGCTATTAAGTTCAATTAGAGAATAGCCACTGCCATTAGCAATGGTAACATGGAATAGACTTGGGTTTTGGGTACTTGCCAGGTTCTTGTGGCCTGGATTGGCCACTGTTGGAGGTGGGATGCTGGGCTTGATGGACCCTTGGTCTGACCCAGTATGGCATTTTCTTATGTTTCTTATGTTCTTCCACTCTTTCTCCCTAATCCCCTGGCCACTGTGCGCTCTCAGGCCCCAACTCCTCCACCTGCCAGTATCTCTCCCCTCCTCCTCTAGACTCAACCCCCTCCACTCTATCTCCACTCCCAGAGTTTGACCACTCTCTCAGTACTGCCCCTCACACAGGCTCCCTCTGTCCCTGCTCTTTCTTTCTCTCACATACACGCTCCCTCTCTCTAGTGCACATACACACCCCTTCATACTTGCTCTCTCACTCTCTCTCACACACACACCTTCATACAGGCTCCCTCTGTCTCTTGCACATACCCATCCCCTCAAACAGGGTCCCTCTTTCTCGCACATCCACACCGGCTTCCTTTCTTTCTCACACATATAGGCTACTTGTCTCTCTCTCTCTCTCACAAACAAACAAGCACCTTTTTCACATACACCAGCTCTCAATCTCTCACACACATACACACTCCTTCACAGTCCCCTCACAGTGAGGACGCTGAATAACATCAAAATATTCAGCCAAATGTCACCTGTAAAAAATTGAACTGATTTTATTATTTTAATCATTATTAAATATTAAATTAAAACAGTATTCACATATGATTATCTCATTAATCAGACGAATAGTAACCCCAATCCACTTATCATTTAGATTATATTATTGATCTATGTAACCATATAATATTGGCACCCTACGGATAACTTAGAAACCGACCAAACCTATTTCGTGCCTATATGTAAACCGTTGTGATGGTACACCACTGAGCGACGGTATAGAAAAGCTTTTAAAATAAAAAATAAATAAAACATAGGCTCCCTTTCGCTGGCATCTACGCTCACGCACCCTCACATATACTCTCTCCCCCACCATCCCCCCCCAGGCTGTCAGTTTTACACACACACACGCATCCACTCATGCACCTCTACACACACTCTCACCGGGGCCTGCTCCATCTTCACTGGGGCCTTCATCTTTGCTGTGAGCGGGATGTGCTCCACTTGCGGCACACTGAGGCCTTCATCTTCACCAAGAGCGGGACAGGCTCTGCTCGTGGCACGCTGGGGCCTTCATCTTCGCCATGAGGGGGATGAGCTCCCCTCGCAGCAAGTCGGGGCTGCCTCATTCTGCACAGAAAATGGCAATTCTGCGCGGGGGGGGGGAGGCGGATTCTGCAGAGTGCAGAATTTGTGCAGAATTCCCCCAGGTCTGAAGAGTATTACGGAAACTTAGATATGTCTTGGCAGCTCTGCTGGCTGACCTTTTCAATGCTTCTTTATAGTCTCTAGTTGTTCCACAGGTCTTATGGGTGGATGTGATTCCTATTCACAAAAGCAGGAGAAGGATTCAAAATTACAGGCTGGTTAGTTTGACCTCTGTGATGAACAAATTAATGGAATTGCTACTAAAAGAGGATAATGCAGTTTTTTGAGCATAATATTGCCTTTGCTTTTAGAATATCCATCTTATACAATTTTGTCTGGATCTACATTGATGTTTATCCCCGAGGTTCATAGACTTGAGCTATACTCCCTCTTCGCTCACCACACTATCCTTTTTGTTATCTGCAATTTTTTGGCATACTAACATGTATGATTATTTTGCTTCAGCATTATGGTCCTTGGTGGAGCTAAATTTTCAAAAAGAGCTTCCTCTTTAAACAGGCAGGCTTGTCCACACAAATGGGTTATGCACACCAACCAACAGATGGAGATGATCACTGACTTGCAGATGCCACCTCATATTGCCCTGCACATACATCAACCTGCCAGTTTTCTTGGTCTCCAGCAGATGGTGTACATGCATACTTACCTGTGGATGTAAGCCTGCCAGAACTAAGGCAGGTTGTTTGATGCTCCTGAGAATAGCAGGGCTCTCTCCTTCAGTTGAGCATTTTATGGAAGTATCCAGTTTGAAGAAGTGGTGAGGAAAAGGCCTGTAGCTCTCTCTGCTGGCAGAGACTTGCTTCCGGGTGTAGCAAGCAAGCCTTGGGCTCAGTTCCCTTATGTGTTCCCTAGCTCCTCTTCGGCTATCTATCCTATTTCCTCCTCCTCCGGTTGGGCTTTATTGTCATTGGACAGGTGGGGGGAGCTCTGTTGCTGCTGCAGTCAGTTGAGAAAGTTGTATTTAAAAATAAATAATCAAGCAGAGATCTGGCCTTGTTCCCATGCAGCTGGCACACAGAAGCAGTCTTAGGAGACAGCAGCAGAGTGAACAGTGGCATTTTTGTCGAAGGATAGCAGCATCAGCAGAGTGAGTTACCGCATGGCGGGAAGCAGACAGCTGCCAAAATGCCGCCAAGCGGTCAGCCCAGGAAATAATTCCCGCTTTATATGCTTTCCATATGAGGACAGTGCAACCAAAACTCTCCCTCAGTTTGTGCCAAAAGTGTATGGCAGGACAGGGAGAAGTACCTCCGAGGGGTTTTGCCCCTGTAGGAGGATCATGGTCACTTGTGGAGGGGAAGGTGGAATTGGAGCCCCTCTGATGGGAGAGGAGCTCACCCCTCCTCCTTTAAGGCCTATTTCTCTTGTGACCAAGGGGTTGGAGGTTGCCTTGCCTGCCCCACTGATGCTGCATATAGATCTTTTAGCCTTTTCGTGGTTGGAAATATTTCAAAGCACTACAGTCCTTTTGTAAAGGGCAGGAGGTGCCACAATCAGGAAAGCCTCATACAAAGTCACCTTCCCCAAGTAGCAGAAAGCAACCAATCATTCCCTCCCTCCCTCCCCCCAAGAAAGCCAAACAGCAGAAGGGACAGAGGAAGAAGACGGGGGTATTTCGGAGGAATCGGGGTCCTCTACTGTGGATGTCAGGAAGGTTGCCTTGGAGGAGGAAGAAATTCCTCTAAACATGGAGCCACATAAAACCATGCTGCAGTTTTTTCATAGGGATGAGCTATCCAGGCTGATAGCTCAGATGCTAAAGGCACTGGGTGTGAGGAAGCAGCTCCAGACATGGCTAGGACACAGAAAAAAACCCTATTATGGTCAACTTGCAGAAGGCATCCTGGGGCTTTTTTCCCCCTCTCCCCAAAGCAGTTCAAGAGCTGATTGATTTAGAGTAGAGTGCTCTAGAGGTAAAGTTTAAAGGTGGTCGGTCCTTGGCCAGAATTTATCCTGTTGTGGCCCTAAGGTGAGAGAACAGTTTGTTTCCAAATGTGGATGCCCTGGTATGTACCGTGATTAAGGGAACCAACATTCCAGAAGAAGGCAGAGCGACCCTGAAGGATACTCAGGATCAAAAGATTGAGGTTATCCTGAAACAAGTCTTTGAGGCAGTGGCCATGAATGAACAAATTTCTGTTTGCTGCTTCATGATTGCGCAGGCCAGCTTGCAGTTGACTCAGGACCCTCAGGAGGTGCTGGGAGAGAGTGGGCCTTACTTAGAACCCAGATATGCCTTCTTAGCAGATGATCTGGCACACACAGCAGCTTGTAGAGTGACTTCAGTGATGACAGAGTGATGACAGTGCAATGTCTTCTCTAGCTGTAAATATGGTCGGCTGATACCATTTCTAAGTCTAACTTGACCAAGTTACCCTTTAAAAGTCGTCTTCTGTTCGGAGATGAGTTTGAGAAGTTGGCGAATTGGTGGGGTGATGCCGTGATTGCCAGAGGATAAGAAATAAACTCCTCGTTCCTTTTTCTCCAGAGGGTGATTTCATGACTAAGTGATTTTGTTCATCCAGAGACTTGGGAGGTCAGCAATCTCAGTCATAAGAACATAAGAAATTGCCATGCTGGATCAGACCAAGGGTCCATCAAGCCCAGTATCCTGTTTCCAACAGAGGCCAAACCAAGAAGATCCCATGCTACTGATACCAGTAATAGCAGAGGCCATTCCCTAAGTCAGCTTGATTAATAGCAGTTAATGGACTTCTCCTCCAAGAAATTATCCAAACCTTTTTTAAATCCAGCTACATTAACTGCACTAACCACATCCTCTGGCAACAAATTCCAGAGCTTAAGTGTGTGTTGAGTGAAAAAGAATTTCTCTGATTAGTCTTAAATGTGCTACTTGCTAACTTCATGGAGTGCACCCTAGTCCTTCTAGTATCCGAAAGTGTAAATAACCGATCCACATCTACTTGTTCAAGACCTCGCATGTTTTTAAAGGTGACTTTTATCATATCCCCCCTTCAGCCATTTCTTCTCCAAGCTGAACAGTCCTAACCTCTTCAGTCTTTCCTCATAGGGGAGCTGTTCCATCCCCTTTATTATTTTGGTTGCCCTTCTCTGTACCTTCTCCATCACAACAATATCTTTTTTGAGATGAGGTGACCAGAATTGTACACAGTATTGAAGGTGTGGACTCACCATGACATTTTCCGTTTTATGAACCATTCCCTTCCTAATAATTCCCAACATTGTTTGCTTTTTTGACTGCTGCAGCACGCTGAGCTGACGATTTCAAAGTATTATCCACTATGATGCCTAGATCTCTTTCCTGGGTGGCAGCTCCTAATATGGAACCTAACATTGTGGGGCGGATTTTAAGAGCCCTGCTCGCCTAAATCCGCCCAAATCCGGGCGGATTTAGGCGAGCAGGGCCCTGCGCACCGGTGAGCCTATTTTACATAGGCTCACCGGCACGCGCAGACCCCGGGACTCGCGTAAGTCCCAGTGTTCTCCGAGGGGGGCGTGTCGGGGCGGGCCCGGTCGTCACGGCGTTTAGGGGGCGTGCCGGGAGCGTTTCGGCGGTGGGCCCGGAGGCGTGGTTACGGCCCGGGGCGGCCCGGGGGCGTGGCCGCGCCCTCCGGACCCGCCCCCAGGTCGCGTCCCGGCGTGCAGGAGGCCCGCTGGCGCGCGGGGATTTACGCCTCCCAGAGGGAGGCGTAAATCCCCCAACAAAGGTAAGGGGGGGGCTTAGACAGGGCCGGGTGGGTGGGTTAGGTAGGAGAAGGGAGGGGAAGGTGAGGGGAGGGCAAAAGGAAGTTCCCTCCGAGGCCGCTCCGATTTCGGAGCGGCCTCGGAGAGAACGCGGGTAGGCTGCGCGGCTCGGCGCACGCCGGCTATACAGAATTCATAGCCTTGTGCGCGCCGATCCAGGATTTTAGCGGATACGCGCGGCTCCGCGCATATCTACTAAAATCCCGCGTACTTTTGTTTGCGCCTGGAGCGCCAACAAAAGTACGCCAACGCGCTTTGTTTGAAAATCTACCCCTGTGTAACTACAGCGAGGGTTATTTTTCCCTGTATTCAACACCTTGCAATTGTCCACATTAAATTTCATCTGCTATTTAGATGCCCAATCTTCCAGTCTCGCAAGGTCCTCCTGTGATGTATCATAATCTTCTTTTGATTTAACTACTCTGAATAATTTTGTATCATCCACAAAAGACTAAAGAGGCTAGGACTTTTCAGCTTGGAGAAGACGGCTGAGGGGGGATATGATAGAGGTGTTTAAAATCATGAGAGGTCTAGAACAGGTAAATGTGAATCTGTTATTTACTCTTTCGGATAATAGAAGGACTATGGGGCACTCCATGAAGTTAGCATGTGGCACATATAAAACTAATCGGAGAAAGTTCTTTTTCACTCAACACACAATTAAACTCTGGAATTTGTTGCCAGAGGATGTGGTTAGTGTAGCTGTATTTAAAATAGAATTGGATACATTCTTGGAGAAGTCCATTACCTGCTATTAATTAAGTTGACTTAGAAAATAGCCACTGCTATTACTAGCATCAGAAACATGGAACAGACTTAGTTTTTGGGTTCTTATGGCCTGGATTGGCCACTATTGGCAACAGGATGCTGGGCTTGATGGACCCTTGGTCTGACCTAGTACGGCATGTTCTTAACCTCACTTGTATTCCTTTCCAGATCATTTATAAATATATTGAAAAGCACCGGTGCATGTACAGATCCCTGATGCACTCCACTGTTTACCCTTTTCCACTGAGAAAATTGACCATTTAATCCTACTCTCTGTTTCCTGTCTTTTAACCAGTTTGGAATCCATGAAAGACATCGCCTCCTATACTATGACCTTTTAGTTTTCTTAGAAGCCTCTCATGAGGGAATTTGTCAAACGCCTTCTGAAAATCCAAATACACTACATCTACCAGTTCACCTTTAGCCACATGTTTATTAACCCCTTCAAAAAAAATGAAGCAGATTTGTTAGGCGAAACTTCCCTTGGGTAAATCCATGTTGACTGTGTTCCATTAAACCAAGTCTCTCTATATGCTCTATGATTTTGAATTATAGAATAGTTTCCACTATTTTTCCCGGCACTGAAGTCAGGCTCACTGGTCTATAGTTACCTGGATCACCCCTGGAGCCCTTTTTAAATATTGGGGTTACATTGGCCACCCTCCACTCTTCAGGTACAATGGATGATTTTAATGATAGGTTACAAATTTTAACTAATACATCAGAAATTTCATTTTTTAGTTCCTTCAGTACCTTCAGGATGCATACCATACGGTCCAGGTGATTTGCTACTCTTTAGTTTGTCAATCTGGCCTTCTACATCTTCCAGATTCACAGTGATTTGGTTAAGTTCATTTGACTCCTCACCCTTGAAAACAATCTCCAGAACTGGTATCTCCCCATCATCCTCATTAGTAAACACAGAAGCAAAAAATTAATTTAGTCTGTCTGCAATGGCCTTATCTTCCCTAAGAGCCCTTTTAACCCCTCGGTCATCTAACGATTCAACCGACTCTCTCACATGTTTCTTGCTTCTGATATATTTTTAAAGGTTTTTATTATGTGTTTTTGCCTCTATGGCCAGCTTAACTTCATTTCCAATTCTCTCTTTGTCTGTCTTATCAGTGTTTTACACTTAACTTGACAATTCTTATTCTTTTTCCTATTTTCTTCAGATGGATCCTTCTTCCAATTTTTGAAGGATGCTTTTTTGGCTAAAATACCCTCTTTCATCTTACCTTTTAACCATGCCGGTAATCGTTTTGCCTTCCTTCCACCTTAATGCATGGAATACATCTGGACTGTGCATCTAGGATTGTATTTTTAAACAATATCCATGCCTGTTGGACACTTTCAACCCTTGCAGCTGCACCTTTCAGTTTTTTTCTAACTATTTTCCTCATTTTATCAAAATTTCCCTTTTGAATATTTAGTGTTAGAGCTGTAGATTTACTTATTGTCCCCCTTCCATTAATTAGTTTAAATGTGATCATGTTATGATCACTATTGCCAAGTAGCCCACCACCATTATCTCTCTCTCTCCAAATTCTGCGTTCCAATAAGAATTAAATCTAAATCAGCTCCCTCTCTCGTTTGGTTCCTGAACCAATTGCTCCATGAAACAGTCGGTTAGTACATCCAGGAACTTTGTCTCTAGCAAGTCCTGATGTTGCATTTACCCAGTCAATATTGGAGTAATTGAATCTCCCATTATTATTGCTCTCTCAAATTGGTTAGCTTCCATGATTTCTCTTAGCATTTCATCATCCGCCTGACCATTTTGTCCAGGTGGGCAGTGATATACTCCTATCACTATACTCTTACCCAACACACATTGGATTTCTACCCATATAGATTCTACTGAGCATTTAGGCTCTTGTATGATCTTTATCCTGTTGGACTCTATACCCAGCAAAACAACGAAAAGGACTCAGTACTAAAAAAGTATTCAATCAAAGACTATTGCCGTAAATTTGTTGAAAAAAAATTTTTTATAGAAGAGAAATCGCATCAGCAAGCCTGACAACGTTCAATGCCGTGGGCAGAGCCGTCCGGTCTACTAATCATTTGTAGTTTTGAGCAGGCATGTAGATATCTTCAAAACAATCCATTTTCACAACACAATCCTTATTGGAATGTTATATTGACGACCTACTGTTGTTTTGGACTGATACTATTGAGACATTTCATCAATTTCTCCTGTGGCTTAATGGATGCAATGCACACTTGCACTTCACAGCTAACATTCACAAAGATGAAATTCATTTTCTGGATATTAAAATTATCAAAATTCCAGATGATTTTGAGACCACATTATATATCGCAAACCAGTATCTAGTAATACCTTCTTGCACTTTACCAGTGCACATCCGTGATCATTAAAAGAAAATCTCCCAGTTAGTCAATTTTTTTCATATTAGACGACTGTGCACCACCCCATTGGAATATCAACAACAAGCAGCAATGCTCAGCAAACACTTCCAAGCAAGAGGATATCCGTTATGTTGCATTAAATGTGCCTACACCAGGGCCAAATTTACTCATCGTGAATGGCTGTTTCTACCACGTCCGCCCGAATCTACAGAAACACTCACTTGTGTGTTTCCATTCTCATCCATGACGTACAAAATGAATCAAATCATTTTTCAAAATTGGCAGATCCTCCAACTACATAAAGAATTTCAAGAGACACCGAGATTTGAATTCTCCCGAGGAGCCAACTTACAGGACCAATTAGTCCATTCCGACACATCACTGTCTCATCGGCCATGTATAATAGGATCGCATGCACCTTGTGGCGCCTGTACTGTACGTACCGTTATGATATCCACTTCGGCTCTCTATTTCTTCAGGCATAATTTTATGTTTCCTTTGAGGAATATTACAGATTGCTGTTCTATCGGTGTCATTTATATCATCCAGTGCCCCTGTAATCTATGGTATATTGGGAAAACAAAACAGGCTCTTAAAACACGTTTGATTGAACATCGTTCTTGCATTTGGACTGGCCGCCTGACAGCTCCTCTGACCGCTCATTGCATTGAACCTGCTTATACTTTTGATGACTTGAAAGTTTGCGTCCTACAACAATTTCATCAGCATAGTCGAGGAGGAGATCTTGACACTTTGTTGCTTCAAGCCGAACAACGATGGATACACCGTCTGAGAAAAGTTGAACCCGACGGCCTCAATACCACTTTAGAACTCAGTGTCTTTCTATACACATTCATTATTCGTTTAGCTGTCTCTATAGCAACTTGAAGCTTAGATGTTTTCACATCATTATGCTGGGCAAACTGCAGGCTATTTAACTCAGTAACCAGTTCATGGCAGTCTCTGTCCCATATTACCTGAATTCTTTTCAGACTTGTCGTCCATATGAAAAGGTTGGTGACGCCGTTGAAACAAACTAAGTAGTTTTATTTTTCTGTATGTTATACTAAATCCTTTCTCATATTGTGCATTTTCAGAATTTTCACCTGTTATTGTGACTCCTGAAGAAGCAACTTTCGCGTTGCGAAACACTGGCCACTGTTGGGTCTCTTCAGTACTTTGTGCTTATGGGAACAGACGGACTTATTATTATTATTATTTTTTCAAAGACATTTTTCCAAGTACAAAAATATCCATTATTGTAGATATGTTGGTCTTCAAATCGTGCCATATAAAGATTAGCTAGATCAGGGGCCATAGTGGCCCCCCCTTGCTGTTCCACAAGTTTGTTGAAAAAAGGATCCTTCAAAGGCAAATAAATTTTGTGTCAAGGCAATTTCTAACAAGGATGCCAGAAACGTAGATGGAAATCTTTGAGGGTGTGGTCTAATTTGAAAAAATTCAAAGGCAGTGTTGATCATCTCATCTTGCGGGATGCTTGTGTAGAGTGCTTCGACATCTAGGGTGGCCAAAAATATCTGAGAAGTATCGGAATGGAAATCATCTAAAAATTGTATCAGTTCTCGAGAATCTCTTACATATGATCGTTGTAAACTCACATAAGGTGCTAAAAAATAATCCACAAATTTAGAAAGTGGTTCCAGAAGTGATCCTCTGCTTGAAACGATTGGATATCCCGGAGGGTTGTTAATATTTTAATGAATTTTTGGTAGAGTATAAAAGGCGGGAACCACCGGATGTTTCTTAAGCAAAAAAGAAATTTCATGTGTGGTCAGAAACCCTTTATCTATGCCCTCCTTTACAATGTGTTCTATGATACTTGAAAGGTAGTTGGAGGGATCTGTGGGGAGTGGTCGATAGAACCGCTGATCTTGGAGTTGCCACTGTACCTCTGCAACGTACTGAGTCCTGTCCATTAGTACTATCTTTCCTCCTTTATCGGCTGGCTTGATGATGAGGTGATTGTTCTGTTGTAATTCTTTCAGAGCTAGGGCTTCTGATTTAGTCATATTAGAAAAAGGTCATGAAGCAGTGAACGTTTGGCGAAGGTCTCGTAATACGCTTTGGTAAAAGGTGAAAATGACTGGGTCTGCTGGGCACCAAGTGGATTTGTTTCTTAGAATGGAAAGATCTGGTCCACTCGGTTGTTCAATAAAATAATGTTTGATGTAGAGTTTTCAAATGAACTTGAAAAGAGCTATTTCGAATTGGAACAAATTGGCTTTCGGTGATGATATGAACGTGAGTCCTTTTTCTAGGATTTGCTTTTGAGTCAGAGACAAAACAGAGGATAAATTCAAAATCAAAGATTCCGTTGTGTTTGTGACCGAGTCTGTTTGGTGTAAGTTGACTTGTCCATTCAGCAGCCCCCTCTCAATCGTGGGGGCCGTCGATAGCCTCGGCCGCAGCCTAAAAAACGATTATCCAATGTGGACTGTTGTTTGGCCTATACTATTGAGACATTTCATCAATTTCTCCTGTGGCTTAATTGATGCAATGCACATTTGCACTTCACAGCTAACATTCACAAAGATGAGATTCATTTTCTGGACATTAAAATTATCAAAATTCCAGATGGTTTTGAGACCACATTATATCGCAAACCAGTATCTAGTAATACTTTCTTGCACTTTACCAGTGCACATCCACGATCATTAAAATAAAATCTCCCAGTTAGTCAATTTTTTCACATTAGACGTTTGTGCACCACCCCATTGGAATATCAACAACAAGCAGCAATGGTTAGCAAACACTTCCAAGCAAGAGGATATCCGTTACATTGCATCAAACGTGCCTACACCAGGGCCAAATTTACACATTGTGAATGGCTGTTTCTATCACGTCCGCCAGAATCTACAGAAACACTCACTTGTATGCTTCCATTCTCATCCATGACGTACAAAATGAAACAAATCATTTTTCAAAATTGGCAGATCCTCCAACTACATAAAGAATTTCAAGAGACACCGAGTTTGCATTCTCCCGAGGAGCCAACTTACAGGACCAATTAGTCCATTCCGACACCTCACTGTCTCATCGGCCATGTATAATAGGATCGCATTCACCGTGTGGCGCCTGTACTGTACGTCCCGTTATGATATCCACTTCGGCTCTCTATTTCTCCAGGCATAATTTTACATTTCTTTTGAGGAATATTACAGATTGCCATTTTATCGGTGTCATTTATATCAATCAGTGCCCGCCAGCAGTCTGGTTCCACCCTTAACCAGGGTGGAACCAAACTGGGTGGAAGGTCAGACGAAGGGTCCATCAAGCCCAGCATCCTGTTTCCAACAGTGGCCAATCCAGGCCATAAGAATCTGGCAAGTACCCAAAAACTAAGTCTATTCCATGTTACCATTGCTAATAATAGCGGTGGTTATTATATAAGTCAACTTAATTAATAGCAGGTAATGGACTTCTCGTCCAAGAACTTATCCAATTCTTTTTTAAACACAGCTATACTAACTGCACTAACCACATCCTCTGGCAACAAATTCCAGAGTTAATGGTGCACTGAGGTGAAAAAGAACTTTCTCCGATTAGTTTTAAATGTGCCACATGCTAACTTCATGGAGTGCCCCCTAGTCATTATATTATCTGAAAGAGTAAAAAACCGATTCACATCTACCCGTTCTAGACCTCTCATGATTTTAAACACCTCTATCATATCCCCCCTCAGCAGTCTCTTCTCCAAGCTGAAAAGTCCTAACCTCTTTAGTCTTTCCTCATAGGGGAGCAGTTCCATTCCCTTTATCATTTTGGTAGCCCTTCTCTGTACCTTCTCCATCGCAATTATATCTTTTTTGAGATGCGGCGACCAGAATTGTACACAATATTAAAGGTGCAGAGGCATTATGACATTTTCCGTTTTATTCACCATTCCCTTTCTAATAATTCCCAACATTCTGTTTGCTTTTTTGACTGCCGCAGCACACTGAACCGATGATTTCAATGTATTATCCATTATGACGCCTAGATCTCTTTCTTGGGTTGTAGCACCTAATATGGAACCTAACATTGTGTAACTATGGCATGGGTTATTTTTCCCTATATGCATCACCTTGCACTTGTCCACATTAAATTTCATCTGCCATTTGGATGCCCAATTTTCCAGCCTCACAAGGTCTTCCTGAAATTTATCACAATCTGCTTGTGATTTAACTACTCTGAATAATTTTGTATCATCTGCAAATTTGATTACCTCACTCATCGTATTTCTTTCCAGATCATTTATAAATATATTTAAAAGTAAGGGTCCCAGTACAGATCCCTGAGGCACTCCACTGCCCACTCCCTTCCACTGAGAAACTTGTCCATTTAATCCTACTCTCTGTTTCCTGTCTTTTAGCCAGTTTGTAATCCACAAAGGACATCGCCACCTATCCCATGACTTTTTACTTTTCCTAGAAGCCTCTCATGAGGAACTTTGTCAAATGCCTTCTGAAAATCCAAGTACACTACATCTACCAGTTCACCTTTATCCACATGTTTATTAACTCCTTCAAAAAAGTGAAGATTTGTGAGGCAGGACTTACCTTGGGTAAAGCCATGCTGACTTTGTTCCATTAAACCATGTATTTCTATATGTTCTATGATTTTGATGCTTAGAACATTGTCCACTATTTTTCCTGGCACTGCAGTCAGGCTAACCGGTCTGTAATTTCTCAGATCTCCCCTGGAGACCTTTTTAAATATGGGGGTTACATTAGCTATCCTACAGTCTTCAGGTTCAATGGATGATTTTAATAATAGGTTACAAATTTTTACTAATAGGTCTGAAATTTCATTTTTTAGTTCCTTCAGAACCCTGGGGTGTATATCATCTGGTCCTTGAATATTATGTAAGTTCTGGGCATTCCATGTGGAGTTAGAAAATGTACAGAGAAGGGCAGCAAAAATGGACAAGGGGTTGAAACAGCTCCTTTATGAAGAAAGGCTAATCAGATTAGGACTTCAACTTGGAGATGTAATTGAGATCTACAAAATATGAGTATAGAATGGTTGTTTACCATTTCAAATAACAGTAGGACTAATATTATTAAATTAACAGGGAGCAAGCTTAAAACTAGTTTCAGCTACAAAAGTAAAAAGTGTGCAAGAGACGTGGTCATGTTTAAAAAAATACCATCCTAGAAGCATAATCCGATGTATTCCACACATTAAGAAAGGTGGAAAGAAGGCAAAACGATTACCGGCATGGTTAAAAGGGGAGGTGAAAGAAGCTATTTTTTGCCAAAAGATCTTCATTCAAAATTGGAAGAAGAATCCAACAGAAGAAAATAGGATAATGCATAAACGTTGGCAAGTTAAATGTAAGACATTGATAAGACAGGCTAAGAGAGAATTTGAAAAGGAGTTGGCCATAAAGGCAAAAACTCAGAGTAAAAACATTTTTAAATATATCCGAAGCAGGAAAGCCTGTGAGGGAGTCAGTTGGACCATTAGATGATCGAGGGGTTAAAGGGGAATTAGAGAAGATAAGGCCATCGCGGAAAGATTAAATGATTTATTTTCTTCGGTGTTTACGGAAGAGGATGTTGGGGAGGTACACATACAGGAGAAGGTTTTCATGGGTAATGATTCAAATGGACTGAACCATATCACGGTGAACCTAGAAGATGTGGTAGACCTGATTGACAAACTTAAGAGTAATAAATCACCTGGACCGGATGGTATACACCCCAGAGTTCTGAAGGAACTAAAAAATGAAATTTCAGACCTATTAGTAAAAATTTGTAACCTATCATTAAAATCATCCATTGTACCTGAAGACTGGAGGATAGCTAATGTAACCCCCATACTTAAAAAGTGCTCCAGGGGTGATCCGGGAAACTACAGACCGGTTAGCCTGACTTCAGTGCCAGGAAAAATAGTGGAAAGTGTTCTAAACATCAAAATCACAGAACATATAGAAAGACATGGTTTAATGGAACAAAGTCAGCATGGCTTTACCCAAGGCAAGTCTTGCCTCACAAATCTGCTTCACTTTTTTGAAGGAGTTAATAAACCTGTAAATAAAGGTGAACCGGTAGATGTAGTGTACTTGGATTTTCAGAAGGCATTTGACAAAGTTCCTCATGAGAGGCTTCTAGGAAAAATAAAATGTTATGGGATAGGTGGCGATGTCCTTTCGTGGATTACAAACTGGCTAAAAGACAGGAAACAGAGAGTAGGATTAAATGGACAATTTTCTCAGTGGAAGGGAGTGGGCAGTGGAGTGCCCCAAAAATACAATAAGAAGACCACACAAAATTTCATGGGTTTTCTTATGTTTCGTTGCCCCCCCCGAAACGCAATGAAATAGGGAATATCGTCTCTATTCTCTATTTAGTTGCAAACGAATGCACATCCCTAATATTTATAAATGATCTGGAAAGGAATACGCCAAGTGAGGTAATCAAATTTGCAGGTGATATAAAATTATTCAGAGTAGTTAAATCACAATCGGATTGCGATAAACTGCAGGAGGACCTTTTAATTACTGGAATATTGGGCATCTAAATGGAAGATTAAATTTAATGTGGACAAGTGGAAAGTGGTATGTATAGGGAAATCTAATCCATGAGAGGCTTCTAGGTGGTGATGTCCTTTCGTGGATTACAAACTGGCTAAAAGACAGGAAACAGAGTAGGATAAAATGGACAATTTTCTCAGTGGAAGGGAGTGGGCAGAGGAATGCCTCAGGGATCTGCATTGGGACCCTTACTTTTCAATCTACTAGATAAGGGAGCCCGGTCTGACGTGCCGCAAATGCGCAGTAGAGAGCAGCTCTACCGCGCATGCGCACACGTCGGCCAGAGCGCAGCGTGTCCGAAAAAAATGGCGCTGGCGGCGAGCAGGAGCGGCGGCAACGAGCAGCAGCGGCAGTAGTTCCGGCGACGCGCGAGGGAGGAAGGGACACCCTCCTGTCTGCCGGTTATGGATGAGCTGGGAGAGAGTGAGGTGGGGGAGGTGAGAGGGAGGGAGGAGAGAGAGAGGGAGGTGGGGGGGAGGTGAGAGGGGAGGCGAGATAGAGAGAGTGAGGTGAGGGGTAGGTGAGAGAGTGAGGTGGGGGGAGGAGAGAGAGAGTGAGGTGGGGGGAGGTGAGAGAGTGAGGTGGGGGGAGGTGAGAGAGTGAGGTGGGGGGAGGTGAGTGAGGAGAGAGGTGGGGGGAGGTGAGAGGGAGGGAGGAGAGAGAGAGTGAGGTGGGGGAGGTGAGAAGAGAGAGTGAGGTGGGGGGAGGGAGACTAGAGGGGGGAGATGAGGGGGAGGGAGTGGGAAGGAAATGGACCAAAAAAAAATTTTTAATGTAGCCCGTTGTTACGGGCTTAACAGCTAGTATATTTATAAATGATCTGGAAAGAAATACAAGTGAGGTAATCAAATTTGCAGATGACACAAAATTGTTCAGAGTGGTTAAATCACAAAGCAGATTGTGATAAATTGCAGGAAGACCTTGTGAGACTGGAAAATTGGGCATCAAAATGTCAGATGAAATTTAATGTGGACAAGTGCAAGGTGATGCATATAGGTAAAATAAACCATGTTATAGTTACATAATGTTAGGTTCCATATTAGGTGCTACCTCCCAAGAAAGAGATCTAGGTGTCATAGTGGATAACACATTGAAATAGTCGGTTCAGTGTGATGCAGGAGACAAAAAAGCAAACAGAATGTTGGGAATTATTAGAAAGGGAATGGTGAATAAAACGGAAAATGTCATAATGCCTCTATATCGCTCCATGGTGAGACCGCACCTTGAATACTGTGTACAATTCTGGTTGCTGCATCTCAAGAAAGATATAATTGCGATGGAGAAGGTACAGAGAAGTGCGACCAAAATGATAAAGGGGACAGAATAGCTCCCCTATGAGGAAAGGCTAAAGAGGTTAGGACTTTTCAGCTTGGAGAAGAGACGGCAGAGGGGGGGGGGATATGATAGAGGTGTTTAAAATCATAAGAGGTCTAGAACAGGTAGATGTGAATCGGTTTTTTACTCTTTCGGATAATAGAAAAACTAGGGGGCACTCCATGAAGTTAGCATGTGGCACATTTAAAACTAATTGTAAAAAGTTCTTTTTCACTCAACGCACAATTAAACTTGGAATTTGTTGCCAGAAGATGTGGTTAGTGCAGATAGTATAGCTGTATTTAAAAAAGGATTGGATAAGTTCTTGGAGGAGAAGTCCATTACCTGCTATTAATTAAGTTGATTTATTTATTTTATTTATTTATTTATTATATACCAATATTTGATCTGAGATATCACATTGATTTACATTCAGGTACTGTAGGTACTTCCCTATCCCCAGAGGGCTTACAATCTAAGTTTGTACCTGAGGCAATGGAAGGTAAAGTGACTTGCCCAAGGTCACAAGGAGCAACAGCGGGACTTGATTCCAGGTCTCCTGGTTCGTAGCTCACTGCTCTAACCACTAGGCTATTCCTCCTCCCCTTAGATAATAACCACCACTATTACTAGCAACGGTAACATGGAAAAGATTTAGTTTTTGGGTACTTGCCAGGTTCTTATGGCCTGGATTGGACACTGTTGGAAACAGGATGCTGGGCTTGATGGACCCTTGGTCTGACCCAGTATGGCATGTTCTTATCTTCTTAAGTTAATGAATTCATTGCTGGAAGATGTGGTTAAGGCATCTAGCATAGCTGGGGTTTAAAAGGGTTTAGAGAAATTAATGGAAGTAGAAGTCCATAAATATTTATTAACCCAGTGACTCAGGGATACCAACACTTGATTTAGGGAGTAAGCAGCAAAAAACTGAATCTCCTTTTAGAGATTGGCAATTGTTGGAGTCAGGATGCTGGGCATGATGGACCTTTTGTCTGACCCACCATGGCACTTTTTATGTTCTTAAAATAGCAGAAAGAATCAAAACCCTGACTAAACCATCAATATCAGTAGTTCAACTACTTAAAGTATATTAATCCAGAACAAATTAGCAGCATTTGTCTTTAACAGTACAAGATACCAGCACTAGATAGGACTAGTACTGTTAGCAGTAGTAAAGTACTGTTAATGGCAATAGACATACCAGTTAAAGCATTGTTATATAGTGGAATATTATTTAAAGTGATAGTACTAGTGCATCATAATCTGCAGTATTAGTAACCTGTCTAGGATTACACCTGAGACACAGGAAGATAAAAGGACTTGCTTCAAGGTCACACAGAAAATCATTGATAGAGCTGGGGATTAAAAGTGAAGCACGGGACATCAAATGTCCCTGAATATGCAAATACTACAGCACTGATTGTTTTTTTTTAATAGTGACAATAATGCATCTTATTCCTACCTAGTCCTTCGCTGACCTTCCGCACAAGCCACAGCTGGTCGACCTTACTGTAGAAGAGGGGCCAGAGGTTAAAGTTACTATGGCTCCTGCGCTGGATTTCATGCCATTGATGTGGACTCAGGAAACAATTACGATATCTATATCCCTGTTGCATGTGAGTAGCAGCAGTTTTAATATGAGGTGGGAAAAACTGTATTGCAGGCAGTCTCTGAATGTGGACATGCTTGGAGCATAAGGTCACATATTGACTGCGTCGATGGAGTATTTTTCACAAACTGTGTAGTGAGACCCGCAGGGAGAGGTCTTCCGAAGGTAATGGGTTTGCCTTTGGGGTATGTAACCTTAGAATGGCAATTGAATAGGGGCTTCTGAAATTCAGTTCGCTCTCATAAATAGCTTTCACAATGTGCTATGTGCTATTTTTTAAATAATATAAAACAGATCTACCTCCAAAATATTAATTCATACAACCCAGAAACCCTGTATGAACTTAATAGACTGTCATATATGAGTATGAGACAATGAACTCTGCAGCTAACACTCAATTGTAAATGTCCTGTAATATCATAGGTCTGTAGTATTTTTTTTCATATTTTATTATTGCTTTACTTGATAAAATATTCCTTAATGTGTATAAGAATGCTTGGTTCACTATATTCCTGTATTAGCATTCTTGATACCTATTGTTATATTTTTAATGCATTTATTAATTGCTAATACCGAAGATCCCAAGGCAACACAAAAATAAACACATTCATAAAAATTTTCAGCACATTTAAACAAAAAACAAGTAAAATGTTTGCACATTTGAACAATTAAATTAATTTGAACAATTGAGTTACTGTCACCTTGATTGATTGCCTCAGGTACAAACTTAGATTGAGTCCTCTGGTGGCAGGGAAAATATCTCAAATACCTGAATGGTAATACACTTTGAACAACAATGAAAGACGTGAGCTAAATAAACTAAAAATAAAATAAGTAAAAAATAAATAATGCATATAAAAACAAGGTAAGACAGGAAAGAAACTTCAATGAGACATTAAAAATAAAAGCATATCTGAATCTATCATACTTAACAGTCACATGCTTACTGAAAAAAGTCTTCAACAGAGTTTTGAAATCCATCTTACATGTTGTAAGATGGATTTCTACAGGCAAAGAGTTCCAGACCACTGGTGATGCAATTGAGAAAGCCCATTCAGAGTATCTATAAAGCGAGCCTGCTAGACCGGGGGGACATCTAACAAATTGCATTGAGATGAACCAAAGTGAACATGATGAATTGTATTTATGCAACATTGCATTCGCTGGGGGAAAGAATCAAACTGCAAAAGCTTGTGTACTAAGAACACAATCTGAAATGTTAAGCGCCTTGAGAGATCACTCTCGCCCACAACTTTTTGGAGTATTTGTAATGCTTTTAACGCACAGGCTGGCAGATCAATATAAATGTAATTATTTACAGTCCTGGAGTGGCAAAATCATAGTCTGAAACAGTTCTAAAATCAGATGTGGATAAAAGCAGTATTAGGGCCATGTAACAGTCGAAGCTTAAAAAACCTTCTCATAATGACTGATTTAATCTGCAAATGGAAAGACAGCTCAGAATTAAAAACATCACCCAGAGTTTTTACATGTGTAACAATTGGTTCCACTGCATTTTCAACACACGGAGTTCCTGGCAGTTGAATAGTGTTACTGTTGTTTGAACTTCATAGTGTAAGTCCATGTCTTCAATGAACTAAGTGCAAAAAAATGAATATTTGTCATATTAACAATGTTTTCATCATGGTGCAATATATTTTCAAATACAGAACATCACACACATCCATCCGACATGGATCCGTATTTCGAGAAAATCTCTGTGTCGGGGGTTTTGCAATTCAAACAGTCCTGGTGTCAACCTAAATAGTGGAAAAAGACAAATGTATTTATATGCTTCAAGGAATTAGAATATGCACCAATCAATTCAAACCAGTGCACTATATGCATATTGATTGAGTCAATAGCCTCTGTTATGCACTCTAATATATGCTTTTAACACAAGCACTGAACAAATGTAATTCAGTGTTAGGCAAGGCTGTGCAACTGACGCTTTAAAAACAATTGTAATGTTCAAAAAAATTAATGGGGATCTTCATGTGTGTCCAAAGTGAATCAATAATCAAAAATATTTCAACAGATATGTAAGGAGGTTGGACTTTTGTGCTGTTGTGGCAAGGATAGTAGCAAGGCAGGAAGAACTGAACAAGGAGAGGCAGGCTGGACAAGAGGCAGGGCAAGACAGGCTCGATGAGACAAGGAAAGGCAGGCTGGAGAGACGAGGCAAAAGAAGAGAAACACAAATACCATGCACTGATCTAGGCAGGGGGGGATCTGTTGCTGAGGTATCAGTAGGAGTGCGGCTGGGGTTTAAATCCCCAGCCAGCTCTGATGTCATCTTCCAGCACCTCAGGTGCTTTCTCGCCACAGAGCCTTTATATTCCGGCATATGCCTAAGGGGACTGACAGGGAGAGAATGGTGGCAGCATCCCAGCCACACTGGAGACATTTTTGGTGTCAGAGGCTCCCAAGGGTGAGTGCTGCTGATCGCGGGGCCATCCCACAGCCAGCCAAACGCAACAGTACCTCCTCTCCTAAGCCCCCTCCCCAGACCTCTTGGCTTTGGCTGCTGGAGGAAGCACTGATGGAACTCTCTCATCATGTGGGGGGGCCTGAAGATTGGATGTGGGCTCCTCTGTTCTAAAATTCTTCTAGGAGACTAAGTATTCCACTTGGTTCCATTGTCTTCTGGTATCTGTAATCTCTTACACTTCAAATTCTGTATCTGCCTTGGATGCTGTTTCTGTGGGTTTGGAAGGTCATCGTGATGGCCAGGAGAGAATTAAAGATTTTAACAATGAGGCATCAAAAACATTATGTATTTTCAGCATGGGTGGCGACTTCACCTGATAAATTACGGCTCCTATCTGTTGCAGGATGGGAAATGGCCCAAAGAACCTGAGTGCAAATTTAGTTGAGAGTACAATATTTTAAGCCTTAGACTTTGAATGGTTAGACACATTAGATCCTCAGGTTTAAGTGCTGGTCACCTTCTCTTATCTGCCTGTTCTTTGAATCGGTTGTCTGCCATGGTGAGTAGTTGGTTGGTCCTTTGCCATAGCTTCCTAAGAACCTGACTTATGGTATGGACTGCTGCTATTAAGTTCACTTAGAGAATAGCCACTGCCATTAGCAATGGTTACATGGAATAGACTTAGTTTTTGGGTACTTGCCAGGTTCTTATGGCCTGGATTGGCCACTGTTGGAAAACAGGATGCTGGGCTTGATGGACCCTTGGTCTGACCCAGTATGGCATTTTCTTATGTTCTTATGTTTCTTATGTTCTTATGTTCTTACAGAGAGCAGAACTGGAAGAGGTAACTGGGGCTGTTTGCAATAGGCAATCTGAAATAGTGATTATCCCATGGAGCTGCCTATGTGATTATTATGGCAGAGCTCTGCCCATGGGAGAATAGCCCAGTCATCCTGTCACTCATTGATGTACAGTCTCAGAAAGTTTTTCAGGACCTGATTGGTCCTTTCTGTCTGCCCATTTCATTGTGGGGTAGTATGCCAATGTAAAATCCAAAATGTTTCCAAATTTTTTGCAGAGGCCCTTCCAAAACCGGGCTATGAATTGAATGCCTCGGTCTGAGATGATGGAAGACCGTGAAGGCGAAAGAAGTATTGCACAAAGAGGAAAGGCCAGTTCTGGAGTAGATGGTGTAAAGTGAACCATCTTCAAGAAATGATCTACCATGATCTATTTCGTGGTGCGGCCAATTAAGAGGGGGAGGTCCATGACAAAATCAGTGGACAAGTTGACTCCAGGATTCCTCGAGGTCTGGCAATGGCTATAACAGCATCCAAGGTCAGGCATGTGCTTGGCACAGGTAGGGTGGGATTTCATGTAGTGTTTCCCGTCTGTCTTCACCTGTGGCCACCAATAATGACAAAGGAGGAGTTCAAGGATTCTGGCGGCCCCAAGATGTCCTGCCAATCAAGTGTCATGGACCTATTTGAGTACTTTCTTGCGGAGTCATTTCAGAATTACCATCTTTCCAGGCAGAACGTTATTGCTGTCGTGATTACCTTTGCCAGATCTATAATGTCGTGAGGGAGCTCTGTAATATTCTCAGTCTGAAAGTAGTGCACGAGGGTGTCCGTTCACTTGTTCTTCTCCGCAGGTCAGTAGCCTAGCTCAAAATTGAAGTGGTTAAAGTAAAGTGACCACCTGGCCTGCTGGGAGGTAAATTACACCTTTTGCAGGTATTCCAGATTTTTGTGGTCGGTGTAAATAGTTATCAGATGTCTGGCTCCTTTTAACAGGTGATACCATTCCTTCAGCACGACATTTACAACAAGATGCTCCCAATCACTGATTGTATAATTTCTTTCTGCGGGCGTGATTTTCTTGGAGAAAAACCGCTATAATTTCCTTTGAATACCAGTATATAAATTGAAATAACTAAAAAGGAACATGGTAGCAGAGTCCCTTGGTCATTGAACTGTGCAAGGACAGCCCCTACCCTATGGGCAGAGATATCTACCTCCATGATGAAGGGTTGAGAGGATCTCAGTGTCTCAGAAAGGCCCTTTATAACGACAAAGTTGAATGGCTTACAGCCACCTTACAGTTCCATACTCCTCAAAGATCCACTAGATCAGCGAATAATGGAACATTACCAATTCCTTCTCCGAAATCAGCACACCTAAATACAGTGAGAGAAAGAACACTATCTATTGCTGGACCTCAATTATGGAACTCTCTACCACAAAACTTAAGACTTGAAGCAAATACTAGAACCTTCAAGACTTGGTTATTCCAACAAGCTTTCCCTTGACCATAATTTCTCAAGTGCCGATTTTCTGACTAATTTTAGATGCCCTTTTACGATTTTAATATGTTCTTATTTAGTTTACTTGTTTTACTAAGTATTTTATGTATTTTAGGACTATGATTTGTTATTGGAAATTCAAATGTTTTTTTAACTACAATTGTTAATAAGTTGTAAACCGATGTGATGTTTTCTACGAAAGTCGGTATAGAAAAACTAATAAATAAATAAATACTCATTTGAGAGACTTAAAGGACCAGATGGCCTCTTCTGGCCAATGTTTAGTGTTCATACCCTTCTTGGTAAGAGTGGTAATGGACCTGTGAGAAAGGAATATAAAGGTATGAACTAACTATAATAGTATGCAAACCATAGGAAACGTTGCAGTGCCCTGAGTCCCACAGGCTGGGACCAGTTCAGGATGGCCTATACGTTTGCGGGGGTCCATGTGAAATTCGTGTCAAGAAATGATGTATCTGAAGAAGGGGAGTGCTTCCTGTTCTAATGTGCATTTCTCCAGCTTCGTGTATAGATGATCTCGCAATCTCTGCAATACTTGTTTGATGTGCTCCTGATGTGGGTTCAATGAACAGAAGTGATAATAGGCGAAAGTCCAACTATCAAATATGAATGGCCAATCAGAAGATGAAATAAAAAATTCAAGATTTTATTATATTTAAAGGCAAGCAAAAAGTTCAAATTGTCAGCATCAAGCCAAATCATTCATGTCAGTAATTTCATTGCCCCCGACACGGGCATGTTTCGAAAAGACTGCATCAGGAGGGAGCCTAACAAAACAGCGGGACAGCAGGTGGAGATTTCTTCTGCTGCAGAGGAGCAATAAGTACTAAAATAAATAAAATAAAATAAAAATTGGGGGATGATTAGGTTTAGGGGGGTGGGTAGGAGAGGGGAAGAGGGAGGAAGGTTAGGTAAGGGGGTAGGGCAAACATTCCCCCACCCCGCGTGCGCGCCGCCCACTCATGCATGAGTGGCCATCAGATTTTATAACTTGTGCTCGCATGTTATAAAATTGGTGCATCCATGTGCACATGCCAGGAACCACACGTGTTGCTTTTAAAATTGACAACCAATGTGTAATAATGCAAAATGGTCTTTAATGTACACAAACTTATCGACAGCTGATAGGGTTCTCGTCTACCATATGAGAGGTGTTATAGTCTGAACACTGATTCTGAAATATATGAAATTGTGTATTTTACAATGAAGGATTATTAGAGCTCAAAAAATACATGAAATAAAGGATAAAAATCAAAATGAAAACAAAAATGAAAGATCCAGAAAACTTTTTGCCTAAAAAAGGCCATTGGTTTTGTTCTAGAAAAAGAGAATCCCAAAAGAGTTATATTTAAGTGTATGTCGAAAAAAATGAGCAGGTATGTGATACACCCAGCTGTCATTGGCGCAAAGATGCCGGTCAAAGGAATAGTGTACAAAGAAGAAGTGTGTGAAAAAATGGTGGAACGACAAATCTAACTTGTGTGAACAAGTAAGACTATATGAAGAATTAAATCAGGTAATAGTGAAAAGGAAGAAAGGCTATGCAGGTGTTAAAAGTGGTAACCTCTGACTAATTAACTAAATGAATACCAGCTTCAAATAGTTTAAAAGATTTATTAATGGAGGAAAGCGTTAATTCCTCCATGGAGAAGCAACACAAAACAAGTGGAATTTTAATTCTAAGCTTGCTCAAAGATCTGACGTGCGTGCTCAGCCTTATAAGGGATTCCATCAGCCTATCACAGAATGTCTGCAAAAGCTAATCCATTTACCTTATAGCCAATCAATACATTTTAGCATGTGTGTGGGTGCTCTCACTGTGGGCCGGAGCCTCTTGTTATCAGTAGTAGAGAATAAGCCAAAGTTAGTTCCGTCCTCCCAGGAATGATGTCATCTGTGCTGGCTAATTCTCTGGTAAGCTTAGTTATCATAGTGTTTCATAGTGCTAGAGATACATGTGCAGGATATATGCAATTCACTATTCTACACAGGGCAGGACCAAAATGGATATGAAAACAAATAGCTGTCGGTGCAGGGTCGCCGTTCAGAGGAGTGGAAATGTTCGGTAAAACAAAAGAATGTAGGATGGAAGCCAGCACAGAACCAAAACAAGTTAGGACGCAGAGGAGACCGAAGGAGAAACCTTTCGTGAGAGAGGAATTGGCTAAGGGATAGTGTCTGAACAGCTCCTGCTTCTTGCAACGCCAGAGCTGGGAACATCGACGACCTACCTGCAGCACCGCCCCCCGGTGACGTCATCATCCGAGGATGACTCCCTCAGGTACAAATTCGAGGAAGGAGCGGCTCAACAACCGGAGGAGACCGAAGGAGAAGCCTCTTGTGAGAGAGGAATTGGCTAAGGGACAGTGTATGAACAGCTCCTGCTTCTTACAATGCCATAGCTGGGAACATCGATGAACCACCCGCAGCACCGCCCCCGGTGACATCATCATCTAGGGACGACTCCCTCAGGTACAAATTCGGGGCAGGAGCAGCATGCAGCCGCTGCCCGCACCCCTTCTGTTTAAAAGACCACCTCAGAGGTAAAATTGTTTAAAAGAACAACTCTGATACTATTTTACGTTACTATTCTTTATTATATATCATTCAAAGCAGGTACATGAGCAAATTGTTTAAATGGATATACAGAAAAGCGACAGAAAATACTACATACTTACATAATAGATATAGCTAGCACATCTCTCGCGCAGGAACATCTTTTTTTCTTTTTTTTTTTTAAATTCTTTATTTATTGATTTTTTAAATACAATACATAGATATAACTATTGTATTTGTAAAAAATACAGAGGAAGAAGAAGAAAATATCAATACAAATTATTACTAAGTACATTATATATTTCTTCCATTATCTGTAATCTATTGCAAGAAAATAAAGAGAGAGTGCATATTATGGAGCATGCTTCAAATGAAAAGCTTTTTTTTTTTTTTGGCTAATAAGAAAAAGTAAGCTAATTCCCTTATCTTTCTATTTCTCTCCCGACTTATCTAATCCCACAAGTGAACTGAGATGATCTGGATCAGTGTAGTGATAAGTCTGTCCTTTCATTTTAACTATACATTTGCAAGGATACCGAAGCAAAAACTGCCCTCCCCTCTCAAGTACAGATTGTCTCAGAGCGAGGAATCTTTTCCTCCTAAGTTGCGTTGACTTAACTATATCTGGATATATCCAGATTTTATAACCGTAGAAAGTTTTCAATCTATTCCGGAAAAAATATCTTAATATGTTTTCTTTGTCTGAAATGAAGGCCACTGTAATTAACATATTGCCTCTCTTTTCAATTACTAATTCATCCTGAGATTTTTCTAGGAATTCTGATAAGTCTAATGATAACTCAGCATTCTTCATTTTCTCTTCAGATTTTTTAGTTTGTTTTTCTTCTTGTGTTTTTTCTTTTACTGCGGTATCAGTATTTATATTAATATAAAAGGCTTTGACTGTTGTTGGCATAAGTGTCTCAGGTATCTGTAGAATTTGTAAAACATAGGATCTAAAAAGTTCAATAGGACTTATTTTACTAGTGATTGGGAAATTTATGGTCCTCAAATTCAATATTCGGGAATAGTTTTCTATATTCTCTAACTTCCTCAAGATTTCAGTCTCCCCTTTTATCTGGTGTACTTGGATTTTTTCTATTTGTGATACCCTTTTTTCCATATCTTTCATATCTTTCTGTTGTACTACCATTACCTCTGCATTACTTTTCACAACAGAATTAGTCTCATTCACTGCCTGTGTTAAGTTGTTAATAGAAGAGTCCAATTTAGACAAAAAAGTCCATAGAGTTTCTAGGGTTATATTTGTAGGTCTCACAGTCATTTCGTGTAGTATTTTCTTCTCAGTTGCAACTTCCTTTTTTTCCTTTAAGCTTTTTCCAGATATTTGGTCTTGTTCTGATTTTTTATCTGTGCTTGTGGTGGTTACTATTTTTACATTTAAAGTTTCCACCTCATCTTCGGTAATTACTTCACTTTCTTCCATACTCCCAGTTTCTCCTTGGGGATTTATTGGTAGATTAAGGGATATTGTCCCTTCTCTGCCAGGTGGTATAGGTATCCGCGGAGCCCCTGGACTTAAAGAGATGTCCTCGGCCAATGGGGATGTAATATGCTCCATATCCGTCCCCATAGCGGCCCCCTCAACAGGGGTATTTTGTGGGGAATTAAGCCAATCTGTCACAGCCCTTTGAGCAGAGTTCGCTATTGGTGTACTTGATATTGGCCTAATTTTGGCCTTACGTTTGGTATGCGGCATAAATATCTCAAGACAAACCCTGTTCCAGGCGGTCAGAGGCTATGCTTACTTGTAGTCTAAAGCACTTCTCTTTACCGGAGGTTAGAGGATTATTTTTAATGGAACGATCTTATTTGCAGCTATTTCCACCAATTTTCCAAGAAATAATTGTAATAATTTTCATCAAAAGCAATTTTTAAGAAGAAATTACCTGCTTATCCGGCAAATCCGGTCGGAGCCGGTCAGAGCCGCGCGCCTAAAGGGCGTGCGGCTTCGGCAGCGCGCCGTCGGCAGCTACGCGCCGTTAAGAAACTAATTTATGTGAAATGTCAACCCCTCCTGTATACGTTGCAGCTGCTGGTTGGCTGTTCTGGATACCGTCGGGGCAGGCTCACGTCTACCCCCAGAAGTCCCGTTGTAGTCAGGTAATGCCGATGAAATCCTTAATTCAGGTGGAAAGCCGCAGGAATATAAAGAAACCTTTGTACAAAGTCACCAGGTAATGTCTCCTCGCCTCGAGTGAAGAACACAAAAGGCAAGGTTTTTAAAGTTCCTTTCAGCCCCTCCTGTATACGTTGCAGCTGCTGGTTGGCTGTTCTGGATACCGTCGGGGCAGGCTCACGTCTACCCCCGGAAGTCCCGTTGTAGTCAGGTAATGCCGATGAAATCCTTAATTCAGGTGGAAAGCCACAGGAATATAAAGAAACCTTTGTACAAAGTCACCAGGTAATGTCTCCTCGCCTCGAGTGAAGAACACAAAAGGCAAGGTTTTTAAAGTTCCTTTCAGCCCCTCCTGTATACGTTGCAGCTGCTGGTTGGCTGTTCTGGATACCGTCGGGGCAGGCTCACGTCTACCCCCGGAAGTCCCGTTGTAGTCAGGTAATGCCGATGAAATCCTTAATTCAGGTGGAAAGCCACAGGAATATAAAGAAACCTTTGTACAAAGTCACCAGGTAATGTCTCCTCGCCTCGAGTGAAGAACACAAAAGGCAAGGTTTTTAAAGTTCCTTTCAGCCCCTCCTGTATACGTTGCAGCTGCTGGTTGGCTGTTCTGGATACCGTCGGGGCAGGCTCACGTCTACCCCCGGAAGTCCCGTTGTAGTCAGGTAATGCCGATGAACTCCTTAATTCAGGTGGAAAGCCGCAGGAATATAAAGAAACCTTTGTACAAAGTCACCAGGTAATGTCTCCTCGCCTCGAGTGAAGAACACAAAAGGCAAGGTTTTTAAAGTTCCTTTCAGCCCCTCCTGTATACGTTGCAGCTGCTGGTTGGCTGTTCTGGATACCGTCGGGGCAGGCTCACGTCTACCCCCGGAAGTCCCGTTGTAGTCAGGTAATGCCGATGAAATCCTTAATTCAGGTGGAAAGCCACAGGAATATAAAGAAACCTTTGTACAAAGTCACCAGGTAATGTCTCCTCGCCTCGAGTGAAGAACACAAAAGGCAAGGTTTTTAAAGTTCCTTTCAGCCCCTCCTGTATACGTTGCAGCTGCTGGTTGGCTGTTCTGGATACCGACGGGGCAGGCTCACGTCTACCCCCGGAAGTCCCGTTGTAGTCAGGTAATGCCGATGAACTCCTTAATTCAGGTGGAAAGCCGCAGGAATATAAAGAAACCTTTGTACAAAGTCACCAGGTAATGTCTCCTCGCCTCCAACATCTTTTTTTCTTAACTAACTGGCTTCATATCAACTCTGCTTTATATAGGTTAAAAGCAAAGTCAGCAAGCCATCCGGTTTCTGCTTGCATGTTTTCACACCACAAACTTTATTGCTTTGTTTGCTTTGTCTCCCCTTTATCTCTCCCTTGCATTCCTTCTCACAGATTGCCTGCTTCGTACCCTTCAAGTGCCGTCTCTGCTTCATCCTGTGTCTCACTTTGTTGATTCTATGAAGTCCTGCAAGAATGGTTTATAACTTTTTCTCCAGAGCTGGCATTCAAGGTCTCCGAGTTTGTTTTTCTGGTATTTTTTCCATCAGCAGACACACCATCAGTATTGTTCAGCAATGGTGGAGAAGCCGGGGATTGAACCCGGGCATAATCAGCAATCCTCCCTTGAGCCAGAAGGGCTGCTGGCTCACACTGGCATTCAATTCTTCACACAGGGGACTAGCAAAGAGATGAGGGCCGTTCTTCACAATCTGGGGGAAGAATCTTTCCTTGACACCTCCCTTTTAACTATTCTTACTTTCCTCAACCCTTCTATCTCCAGACATGATTTGTGGTATGCACTATGCGAGCAGTTGTCCAGGGTAATATTGCTATAGGCTATCATATTTTTCTCGAAGGACTTTGGTCAAAACATCTCTGTATAGAAGCAATCAAACTAGGTATACATTGTACAAAACAGCCTACACTAACCAGAATGATCAGAAAGGTTAGGATATATTGACAAGCTGTTCTAATCCATCCAATCGGGAATATGGACCATATATTGTCCCACATATTGGACCAAGAATGAATTTTAATATCTTGGGCACACTTATGTAATTGCACAATTTGATTTTCAATGGCCCACGAGTTATTAGTAATATTAAAACAACACATGTCAGGCATAACCTCACAACCAAATCGATGCTGCAATAATAAAAAATCAATAGCACCACGATTGCTAATGATAGCGTTCGGAGGTAGCTTGCTCTTGGTTTAATAATGCTAAAGCCTTAGATGTAGTATTAATAGATTTTGCTAATGCTACAGGCGAGTTTTGGCCTCTATGTCTGCATGCATAGCCAAAGCAGGTACACTAATCAAAGTTAATGCTAATGCCAGTGATTCCTTTTTACTAAATAATGAAACATTTCCATCACAGGTGGGTTCTAAGGAGGACAAATCACGTGTCTGTCGATGCTTGGAATCTAGTATTTGTGGTTTCTGGGGCAACACAGGAACAAATACACATGACAAGTATGATAGGGTGTGGGAGCCAATTTAACATAGCGGAGCGACCGGTCATCAAAGAATTTGTGACTCAAAGAATGAAGATGTTCAGCTACAAATAACATGTGCTGTAATTAATGAGAGGCAGTGTGCTAATCTATATTTACATAGGTCAAAACAATATGTATGAACATGTATTAAACACTGGTCCTTTTAGGACTAGCAAACATAGAAAAACAAAGGCTACCAATCAGATTTGCAAGAAAAAGTTCCTTCTGAGTAATGGGTCAGAATATCCTTATCAATACCTAAACCCCATCTAAACTACATGGCCCTGGAGTTTAACTGACACAGAGATCTGCCCAATTTAAAACAGTAGCAAAGCGTGCCTGTGGCCTGCCAGGAGTGTCCACAGTGATTGGTCTCAGTATCTTGAATCTTCTGTCATCCATTGCGATCTCCATTCTTCTTGTTGTATGTGGTTGGCCTCTCTGACTTCTGGGGGACACCCAGCTCATCAGGATATATATATATAGGCCACCTTTCATTGATTATCCAGCATCAGGCCTACTGCGCTCAGTATAGCCTGCGTCCACATGTGCAGGTATTGGGGTGCCTCTCCACTCCTCGATGAAATATGGTCTTAGGTCCTTGCTCAACAGCACCTCCCACTGGCAGCATGCAGCCTGCTAGTCTCATTATCTTTTAGGTATCTGGAACAGTTAAACTCAGGTGTAATACCTACTCCCCCACCCCCTGGTGGTGCCAAAAGAACAACAACAAAATGACTGTTTCGACAATCTAGTCTAGGTCTTTCTAAATAGAAAAAAGTATTGTCTGAACCATTAACACAGAGAAGAGCAACTACAGAGCAATAAAACTGCATCAACTCAAACGGTATCATTAATGTGAGACTCAAAATAATAACAATTGTAAGTAACAGTGTGACTAGGTACTTCTGGGTGTATCCACATTCACCTTTCATCATAATTATCAGTTATATTACATTTCAATGAGATATACATATTACTTAAAAACATTGTCTAAGTAAGGCCACCCCCATGGGACAAGGAAATTCTGAGCACTTCAGTCCATAAAATGAAAGATTCAAGGTATCTTCTGTGGCAAAGGGTGGAAGACTTCAAGTTATGAGGTCAATGACAAATGAAGTGAATATGTCTTGCAGCACAGCACTCTGGAAGCTGTCCTCGAAGTACAGCCGCTGCACCTCCCAGCACTAATTCAGATGTTTGTGTGTGTGGACTAATACCTGATAGAAGATGAATAAAAACCGAAATTAAGTATAACAAGAAACTCTACAATAAACATCAATATAATTCCCGTATGCAATAATCCCTATATACACTATTCATATGGATATCCAATATTATTTTATCATAAGTCAAAGAAATAGCTACATAATATCTAATCCCTTCTTTGTTTTCCCACTTTTCTATAAAGAAATACAATATTCAGACAAAAATAACCCAGATGCTTAGACATCCTGTCATTCAAACTGTCACACATCTATTCATTGCACAAAAGACAAAACAACAATTAACACATATTGTGAGCTCAAAATCAAATCAAAAAGTAAAGTGAAACCAAAACAACTGGAAAATGTTTGAATTGGTCAGGGTTTTAAAACACAAATCAGAATTCTGTTTAAAAGTGGAAAAGAAAATAACCTGGAAAAATCTGGAGAATGAAAAATATTAGTCTCACTTCCTTTCATGGCAGGAAGGCTGTTGACCTGGAAAAGTAAAAAGAATGATTACAGGCAAATTATTTCATATTTCTGTTAGGCCTCAGGAGGCGCTACTACAAGGCAACTCTAACTTGGCCTCGGTCCTGAGCAGGGACAGCTTTCTTCTTCGCCTTCGGAGCCACTGTGGAATAATACCAATTTTAGTTAGTCAGCAGGAACTCTGAGCTACAAAGATATCTCTGCCCTCATTGCTGAAGAGAAGTAAACAACACAAACCTGTAGTTCTATGAACAATAATAGAAGCAATTGGAATTTGCAAGGAAAAGCTTGTGGGGTTGCCGTACTGGCTAGACCCCCCTTCAAGCCTGCTCAGCCTTTTTATAAAAAAACATTTTGCTAACAGTGTCTAATGACAGAGAACCACAGACAGAAAACAATTATCGAACATTAAAGTTCAAAAAGTTAGGCCTTTTAAAAGTAATAAAAACAAAACTTTTGGATCCAAATTAATTTTAAAACAGATCTGTTCAGAAAAAACAAAACCAAAATCTAGGAGAAAGAAAAACCCTCAACGTCCTGTCGGCAGCATTTATTCTTGTAAATCTGTAAAAGAACAATCTCATATACAAAGAGAGATTAATTGTACTCTTTTAAATCACAGTACAACGGTTTAAACGGCTAGCTAATAAGTAACTAAGCAGCACCGTTAAGGTTAAAAATCACTACTTTGATTTATCTTCTAAAACTAAAAGATTCTAGTTGCCTAAGCACTGAAATCAAAATTGTTTACATCCTTCAAGTTTAGTCGTGTGGGATAGATGGGAGAAAGCAAGAAGAAAGAAAAAAGTTTAGAAAGAAAAAGTTTAGTCTCTCCCTTCTTCTGTAAAATCTTTTATGCTAAATCTATAGCTGCCACAATTAAAATATTACAAACTTTTTCATCAGCTGAGGCCCACGTAGGGGCCTGCCGGGAGGGAATGTAACAATGACAATTTTTTTCCTGTATTGTCCTTTTCTCAATAAACAAATGCCACAAAACTTATAACTAAATATAAGCCTCCCTTCAACATCCTGTTACAGATGTATGCAATGGCGGATATTCACTCCCCCCTCTTCTGGATCATTTGCTCCTCTGTTCGCAGTGGGTGTTTATATTAATCAGAGGAGAATTTAGTTTTGCGTTGTTCCCAAAGGATTCTAAGTCCTCACTTAAATCAGTCTTACACTGCTCATAGCGTTATATATCTTTTGTCAAATTGGGCAGGGAAAAACAATATTTGTTTTCTCCAGTTTGTTAGCCAATTCTTAACAATAGTTATATCAGAACTGTGCTCACTTTTGAGCATTGTGGCATGGATATACTTAAAAATCTTATTTCCTATCTCACCAAAAGAATTCGTCTGCAAAGGCATTAGAATACCATGGGTTCTTCCCACCTCTGCTGCTCCAAAAAGAGCTTATTCACAGTTGCTGCTTTGAATTCTAATTAAGTGTCCTAACAAACGACACCTTTTGTTGTCACATAATGCTACAGTTAAGTACACACAGAATCTTCTATAACAATAGATTTTTTATGCACTATTCTGCTTTTCTGCAAATTACAAAAACAATTCTGAACACGTTCCAGACGTTCCCAGTATAAACAAACATCAGCCCTTCACAGTTAAAAGATCAAGGAATACACAGACACAATGAAAGGCTCATATAAAACTTTCACCATTGATTTTTCAGTATTCCCTATAGCAATTTATATGATCTTATTCTCCCATCCCGGGATATCCAGAAGTCACTATACTAATTTGCTTTCATTTTCCTACGGCTCACTGCACTCTCTGCCACCACTGTTTATATATCCCCGTTACTTTATAAAGCTGGCAAACTGACATTGCAACATCACTCTATGCCGCCTTAATATCTCTAGTTCTCCTCGGCCGCGGCTAGTTGCTACGCAACTCCTTAACCCTTAAGTGAGCCTTCCTATGTCTAGTAAGAAATATCCATCCCCCGCCGGAGCGATGCATGCTAGCTTTTTTCCCTGCAAACTATAGGAACTCATTGGGGAAGGGAAAAACAAATCAAATACAAGTATATCCATCCTCTTGTTCTATGCCCAGTTTCCTATCACAATGTTCACATAAACCCCATATTACACCCCACTCATTGACCAGCAGTGAGTAAGTTACATCTTCCCAGATGGGAATTACTGCTAGGGCTTTCCTCCTGTGCCCCTTCAAAATTCTTTTCTGCCCCATCTTCTGTTCTTTCTTAGGCAAGACTTCACACAGTACTAAACAACACACACTATGATACTATGAGCAAGATAAGAGATATACAATTATGAAAATATTAGGAGTGAGGTAGGTTTAGGAGTGAGGTAGGCGAGAATACTGGTAAGAGTAAAATAATATACTATCCTAATAATTCTAAGTATTAAAGGTATACAGTGTTAAGTACTAAAATATACAATTCTAAGCATATACAGTTTCTAAGCACTAAAGTATATAGTCCTAAGTATTAAAAGGTACAGTTCTTACCGTTCTTAAGCATCAAAAACAATTCTAAGCATATGCATCTATATCGGCATTGTTTCTCCACAGTTGGCTTTTTTAAATACACCACACGAAGTCACATATGGAGGAGGGTCCCCCATATTGTCTGACCTCCTGACTTATGGTCACTTTTAATCTCTAGTAATAATTTTTATTTTGTGCTTTTATTTCCACATCTGCATGGTAAAGATCTCCAGTACCGGAGAACAGATTCCATACATGTAAGTGTTTTTTCAGACTGTCTTTCTTTTTTCTATCGTTTAGAAATTTAAGTAATGGAGCTTATAACTGGCTTACTTCCAATGACCCTTCCCTCGGCCATGAGAGAAAGGAGTCTTTCAATGAATATTTCAGCCATTTTTCATTAATCTTATTTATTAAATCTTTATCGAATGTAAATAAATTAATAACATGTTGGACAGCCGTGCATGCATCAGCACTATCAACATATAAGGTATGTAGCGTGCTAGATTGTCCTATTTGGTCTTCTGAAACCCGGTCTGCCATAACGGAATCCTGCCTACGTTTTCTACGCACTAGTAACTGGATATAGTAACAAATGCAAAAGAGACACAAGAAATATATACACGCTAATAGCAAACCACACAATAAGTACAAGAAAAATATCAGTGCAATCTTTACTGCAGTATTTTAACCCCGGGTACCCACAGGAAAAACAACAAAAGCTGCAGCGTTAAAACCCCTGGCGCCTTTTCTCAATTCACGATTCACACAGGACTCGGTCTTTACTAAGAACGTGAATCTAAAACCATTACCACGATTCACACAGGACCCAGCCTCTGCCGGGAACGTGAATCTAAACCTCTTAGGTGCACCTTTCAGCAAGATTCACACAGGACTTGGCTTTAATCTGATCACTCCCTGACCACGGCTGATCAGTCCGAGTCAAGGGAATCACCAAAGAACGTGAATCTTCAACACTTCACTAAAAACAATCAGAGTTGCTCCCACAAACTTATGCGGAAAACTGCCCGCATTCTCCACCAATTGTTTAAAAGACCACCTCAGAGGTAAAATTGTTTAAAAGAACAACTCTGATACTATTTTACGTTACTATTCTTTATTATATATCATTCAAAGCAGGTACATGAGCAAATTGTTTAAATGGATATACAGAAAAGCGACAGAAAATACTACATACTTACATAATAGATATAGCTAGCACATCTCTCGCGCAGGAACATCTTTTTTTCTTAACTAACTGGCTTCATATCAACTCTGCTTTATATAGGTTAAAAGCAAAGTCAGCAAGCCATCCGGTTTCTGCTTGCATGTTTTCACACCACAAACTTTATTGCTTTGTTTGCTTTGTCTCCCCCTTATCTCTCCCTTGCATTCCTTCTCACAGATTGCCTGCTTCGTACCCTTCAAAGCCGTCTTCTGCTTCATCCTGTGTCTCACTTTGTTATCTATGAAGTCCTGCAAGAATGGTTTATAACTTTTTCTCCAGAGCCTGGCATTCAAGGTCTCTGGTTTGTGTTTCTGGTATTTTTTCCATCAGCAGACACACCATCAGTATTGTTCAGCAATGGTGGAGAAGCCGGGGATTGAACCTGGGCATAATCAGCACTTCTTAAGGATTTTCCTATTTTTTTTATTTATCTGTATAGATAGGAAAAAGAAAGGTCAAAGTGTGAGCTTCCTCCCCAGTTGTACCTGTTGTTAGGGGACCAATGAATTCCCTTGTTGTAAGGAGGGTAAGTCAATCAGCCCACGAGGCTATTCCAGAAATATCTTTTTCATCTGGAGCTTTAGACAGTCCTCTGCCACAGCAGCAATCTCAATCCTTGACAGAAGTACCTAGCCCTACAATCCAGAATTTGCCTATAGGTATAGTGGAAACACTAAATCCTGTTAATGTACAACCCACTGTTAGGGGGAATATTGAGGAGGTTCTGGATGGGGTTCTGGACCTATGGAGATGGTCACAGAACCCTTAGACCCCCAAAATATAACTCTAGGAGATGTATGGAAGGCACTACTAATTTTCAGAAAGTTATGTCTAGTTCAGTAGTTCAGAATAGCACAACAACTGTTGAAATTAAAAATATGATGGAGTTACATCATAATCGATTAAATCAATAGGAAGAACATGGTAATAGCTGCACAAGTGAAAGTAATACAGAATGTTAACAATTCCTCTATAAAGGATGGATTGATAATTCATAGGCAGATAGAGAATCTGGAAAATGTGAATTGTGCTAGAAATTTGAGATTTTTAAATTTTCCTGTATCCAGATTATTAGCTGCTACTGAATTACTAGAAAAATATCTTGTAGAGATCTTGTCTATATCGACAGTTGATGAAAGTAGTATATGTAGGATTTATTATATTTTGAAAACCAGATTAAGGACTCAAGAGGGGGAGGAAGGTATGGATCTTGTTCAGCAGTCACCTAATTTGACTTAATTCCTGGAATCATCACTTGATGATATTCCTCAGAGAGCAACTTTGTTAGTTACCTTTTGTACAGAAAGGGACAAAAACCTAATTCTACAAAATTATTTTCCAAATAAAGATTATTTGTTTTGTGGGCAGAAGATCCAGATATTTCCAGATGTGTCCAGAGCGACACAACTAAGGAGGAAACAATTTTTGGTTTTGAAACCAAGAGTAGTAGCTCTTGGAGCAACATTTTTTTTTTAATTTCCTTCCAAATGTGTGGTAGTCCTCCAAAAGAATAAATTCATTTTTCAAGATCCCTCCCACTTGGAAGCCTTTCTGGTGGACAAAGAACAGGGTTGACATATTAGTCTGCAAAAATGTATATTCTCCATATTCTGTATAAATTATTACAGTATTTTTTTATTAATAATTATGTGAAATATCCTCCCATAATGGGGACTATTGATTTTTTGAGTGTAAATTGGAAGTTAAGGAAATTTGTTATTGAAATAATTGTTTTCCTGACTCAATAATCATTTCTTGACTTTTTTTGCAAATGTAATTTGTTTAAAATTTCAATAAAATCTAAATTAAAAAAAAAGTTAGGAAATGTAAATGACAGAAAAGTTGAAAAAGTAAAAAAAGACTATGTAAAGATATGTGTTACTGGGAAAGTCTTTATAGTAGTTTTATTGGGGATTTAGCAAATCTGAAGAGAGAAAGAAAGCAAATTATCAGTGATAAAGGCACAATAAAAGAAAAATGAGAAGAAAACAGTATTCGGCGGCTGAATCACATAGATATTCCAAACTTTCCACAATTTACAAACAGGCAAGAAAACACTGACAAAGCTTGCAAGAAGTTGGTAACACAAAAGTACCGGTTTTATACATGCAGCAAATGACGCAAAAGTAGAGGTCATGTGATAAATGACAGGAGCTTACAGACATTCAAAAGGATCTCCCAAAAGACTGATGTAAGGCTGGGAATTCCTTTCAAAGGACAGCCAGCTAAATGAGACATATTTTTGCATTGTCAAAAGACAATGCAAAAATATGAAAAAGTCAAAAGGGGACCCTGCGCCGACGTTTATTTCTTTTCATATCCCTTTTGGGTCTGCCTTGCACTGTCCTCCTTGCTCTTCACTATTACCCGATTTAATTCTTGATATATTTTCACTTGTTCACATACATTAGATTTGTCGTTCTCCTCTCCCCCCCCCCCCCCCCCCCCCCCTTTATTTCACACATTCCTTTGACCAGCGACTTTGTGCCGATGACAGCTGGGTGTATTACATCCTTGCTCATCTGTACCTACATACTCTTTTGGGATTCTCTTTTTCTAGAACCAAACTATTATCCAGTAGCCTTTTTTAGGTAAACATTTTCTAGATCTGCCTTCTTTCATTTTTTGGGATGTTTGTTTTCATTTCAATTGTTTTTATTGTTATACTAATTTTCCTTCATTGTAATATACACAATTACATATAATATTTCAGATTCAGTGTTCAGACAGTAACACTTCTCATATTGTAGTTGAGAACCCTATCACCTGTGGGTAAGTTTGTGTACATTAAAGACCATTTTTGCATTATTACACATTTTGCACAACATCTACTTTTTACATTATATATTTCTTTATACCCATGGGTGTCTTGAGAAACACATTTTGAAAGAATTATAGGAAACCCTTTTAAATATTCAAATACTTTTTATGAATGTTTTTGCCAATAAAAACTTTCTACCATGCATAGATAGTTTTTGATAATGGACAGCGTTATATAATTTCCCTTCACAATAGTTTCCGTTTATATATGTATTTTTATATTCGTGTATTCCTAGAAGTACATGTTCTTGTTTTGAAATTATTTTTTCTGATTTCAATTTTTTCTGTTTTGTTAGGTTTCCTCCCAACACAGTCTTTTTGAAACACTGTCCTTGTCAGGGAATCATGAAATCACAAACACGAATGATTTGGTTTGATGCTGACAATTTGAATTTTTTGCTTACCTGTAAATATAATAAAATCTTGAACTTTATGGTCATTTTTTGAACTTTTGATGTCCTTCCTCTTCTCATTGGCAGTTTAATAAACAGAACAATATAAGGGTATCATCGAAGTACACTACCATGGAATACTGCAGGGGTGTTTCATAGTCCAAATGGCATGACTAAGTATTCATAGTGGCCATTCCTTATATTAAATGCTTTCTTCCACTCATTACTCTCACATATGCGTATAAGATTATACGCTCCTCGGGGGTAGAAGTTGATAAATATCCTTGCTCCTTGCAGGGATCAAATAACTCAGAGATAAGGGGCAAGGGATATTGGTTCTTCATGGCGATCGCGTTAAGGCCCCTCTAATCTATACAGGGCCTAAGGAACCCATCTTTTTTGCTGACAAAGGAGAAGGTACAAAAAAAAACTTAGATTGTAAGCCCACTGGGGATAGAGAAATACCTACAGTACCTGAATGTAAACCAGTGTGATATCTCAATTGAGATGAATGTTGGTATATAAAAATAATAAATAAATAAATAAATAAATCCGCACCAGCCAGGGAGGAGAAAGGCCAGGTAAAGCTCTTGTCCAGGGTTTGCCTTTCTGTATTAAGACATGGCGGTAATCTCAGTTTGATAGAAGGGACAACACCTACCTCATGGAGGCATCTTCCTTGGTGGGAGGGTCTTTTGGGTTATGCAGGGGCAAGTCTCCTCTCATTGCTTATTGCATATGTGGCATATTGGAGGGTAGGGCCTGGCATTGTCATAGTCAGAGTTAAGGAGCCAGGGGCAGAACTGTAGAGTGATATATCTGGGCACACAATAGGACTCCAGTGGTGCCAACTCTATGGTTATTCCTGTCGATGATGGGTTGGTGCTGCTGGAGCATGGTAGCCCTAGGAAGATGGGGTTTGGACCGCCTAGGAAGGTGAAAGGTGAGAGTCTTCCTATGAGATGACTGTAAAAGGCAACGTCACCCCAGTGAACCAAACCAGGAAAAGATAACTATAGACAGAAGAAATGGTGACTGCATTCTTCAGAGTGGTAGTAGGTACAGCATGCTGGGCAGACCAGTAATTCCTCTATAAAGTTTTCAACTGCCCACGAGTCCAGTGAAATTTGGGGAATTCCCTGTAAGTAGGCAAACAGGTACCAACAACTCCAGAGAGGGAGATATCCAACCTAGGGTTGCCTCTAAGACCAATCCTAGGTGCAGGAATTTCCTGACTTGTTTGGGGTACTGACTGGTGAAGTGTCCCCCCAACTGGCACAGTACAGACACAGCCCAAGCTGTGTCTGCCTCTGTTTCTCTTCCAGAGAAAGTCTGGAACAACCCAATTGCAAGGGCTCTTCAGCAGAAGACTTTCATTCCATGCGGGGTTTAGGCACCTTGTGAAGGGGAGAGGGGTGAATCCGTTTGTGCTATGGTTTTAGTTGACTCAGCTTCGAGGGTGAACCCACAAGAGTTATGCTGGCAGCTGGCAAACACAGTTTTTTGCGGGATATTCTGGAGTTTCACCTTTACCAGCCACCTCCCCAGCAGGTTGAACCCTTGGATTCTGGCAGCCAGCAAGACTTAGGCTGGTCCCTAGGGTGGTGAAGATAACTAAAGTCCAAAGGTACACCAGGATCAGAGCAGTTAGCAGACTAATGGAGACAGAGACAGGCCAAGATTGGGGCAGGCAGCTAGCAAGCATGGTCAGGTCCAAGCAAGAGGTCAAGATTTGGAGAGTCAGGCCAAGGGTGGACAAGACACACTGAAGACAACTGGCCAAGACGGATAAAATAAGGCGAGGAAAACTGGAGGAGTTGAGGCTGGATGAGGCAAAGCTGGAAAACAAGGCTAGACAAAGCATAGGAATGCCGGCAACATGCACTGCAAGGCAGAAGACCCATTGCTGAGGCATCTGATGCTCCTCAAAAGGAGCCTTTTATCTGGAGGAGCCAATGATGTCATTAAAAAGTGCCTGGGTTGCTTTCCCACCGTAGGCCCTTTATGCATCCAGGAGTCGAGCATGTGCACACCTAAGAGAAGCCAAGAGCAGTGCAGCATGACAGCATCCATGCCACTATGGAGAACATTATCATCTCCAGCGCACAGGCTGTGAAGAGTCTTTGGCAGAGCTGGGATCAGTAGAGTCAGGGCGGTGTCAGGAGTAAGTGCCAAGGCTCTCAGGACCAACCTGCAAGCCATGAATCCTAACATCGTAGGATGCTGGAATCGGTGGGCCAGCTAAATAGACTGCTGGAAGGTCTTACATTCCTGGGCCCACTCTTGAAACCTCTGGTCCACATGGATGGCGTCCATGGTAGGCAGAACATCTTGGCCCACCAGCTCGACCTTGGCCTGCCAGCCTCTGCCAGAAGATAATTATCTGGCTGTCCTCATCCAAATGGAGCTCTGAAGCTGAAGAACAAAATTGTATTGCATACTCTCCTACTGTATGTGCACCCTGCTGGATTCAGAGAATCTCTGCCGCTGTGGAGGAGGTACAGCCAGGTTCGTCAAAGACAGAGGAATTCCTGCAGATCTTTATGTATGGGGGTCCTCACACTCCCACAACTGAGAGGCCCAGACAAGAGCTGTACCACTCAGTAACACAAGTATGTACATCACCTTAACTCAGTTAGTAGGGAGCAAGGGCTAGAGCTTAAAGTGCATTCTGCTCTGATTAAGGAAGCCCCTGCATTCCTTAGGATCCCCATGGTAATGGGACATGGCAGCAATTGCAGAATAGGCCTTAAGAGAGGAGCCAGCTCTGCTGGAAGAACCGGTACTTAGGAGATGAGAGTTGCATGATGTCCATTCTTTTTAAAAGTCTCTCAAGCACCCCAGATCCAGGATCCCTTGCTGCTGTTGAATGCAGTGAGTGAGGCCCGAATAGCTTCAAAAATGGACAGGTCTGCTGGATCCATGGCCTCAGCAGTCTGTAAGGAATGTGGACCCTTGTTGCTGTGGTGTGGTTGACACAGCCTAGGGAGCAAACCCCCTTGAGCCACACCAATAGCTGACATATGTACCCTGGGACAAGAATGGCCAGGAGCTTCACCTTTACAGAAATTTCTGACCTATTAGTTAAAATTTGTAACCTATCATTAAAATCATCCATTGTACCTGAAGACTGGAGGGTGGCCAATGTAGCCCCAATATTTAAAAAAGGCTCCAGGGGTGATCCGGGTAACTATAGACCCAGTGAGCCTAACTTCAGTGCCGGGAAAAATAGTGGAAAACTATCCCTCAAGATCAAAATTGTAGAGCATATAGAAAGACATGATTTAATGGGACACAGTCAACATGGATTTACCCAAGGGAAGTCTTGCCTAACAAACCTGTTTCATTTTTTTGAAGGGGTTAATAAACATGTGGATAAAGGTGAACTGGTAGATGTAATATATTTGGATTTTCAGAAGGCGTTTGACAAAGTCCCGTCATGAGAGGCTTCTACGAAAACTAACAGGTCATGGGATAGGAGGCAATGTCCTTTCATGGATTACAAACTGGTAAAAGGCAGGAAACAGAGAGTAGGACTAAATGGTCAATTTCTCAGTGGAAGAAGGGTAAACAGTGGTGTGACTCAGGGATCTGTACTTGGACCGGTGCTTCTCAACATATATATATCAATGATCTGGAAAGGAATACGACAAGTGACGTTATCAAATTTGCGGATGATACAAAATTATTCAGAGTAGTTAAATCACAAGCAGACCTGGTGATACATTATTTATTTATTTATTTAGAAACTTTTATATACCGGCATTATTGGTACATCATACGGTTCACATAATAACTTAAAGCTTGGAAAATACATTTCAACAAGGAGAATGTAACTGGGCGTGGGGGTAAAATAAATAGGCAGTAGGAAGGATAGATAAATAGATAGATAGGCAGTAGGAAGGATAGATAAATAGATAGATAGATAAATAGATAGATAAATAGGCAGTAGGAAGGATAGATAAAACATACAGGAGGACCTTGCAAGACTGGAAGATTGGCATCAAATGGCAGATGAAATTTAATGTGGACAAGTGCAAGGTGTTGCATATAGGAAAAATAACCCTTGCTGTAGTTACACGATGTTAGGTTCCATATTAGGAGCTACCACCCAAGAAAGAGATCTAGGCGTCATAGTAGATAATACATTGAAAACGTCGGCTCAGTGTGCTGCAGCAGTCAAAAAAGAAAATAGAATGTTAGGAATTATTAGGAAGGGAATGGTTAATAAACGGAAAATGTCATAATGCCTCTATATCGCTCCATGGTGAGACCACACCTTGAATACTGTGTACAATTCTGGTCGCCGTATCTCAAAAAAGCTTCTGAGCAGAGAATTATTGATGGTGCATGTTAGGTGGAGCTCGGGAAGGCTTGCCTGAAAAGCCATGTCTTGAGTCTTTTCCTAAAGGTTAGGAGGCATGGTTCATTTCTGAGATCCGGGGGGGATGGAGTTCCATAACGGTGGGCCTGCTGTGGAAAGGGCTCGGTCTCTTAAGGTGCTATGATTAGTAGTTTTGTGGGGGGAACAAGGAGGCATCCTCTAGGCTTCCCTGGTCGGTCTTGTGGGATTTGTGTAAACGGGGAGGAATTTGTAGGTCGATTATGGTATGTTGGTGAATGATTTTGTATATCAAGGTGATGGATTTGTAAATGACTCTGAAATGAATTGGTAACCAGTGGAGGTCTTGTAGGACTAGGGAGATGTGGTCTCTTTTCCTAGTGTTTGTTAGTAGACGGGCTGCTGCGTTTTGAACCATTTGGAGCGGTTTTGTGTATGAGGAGGGGAGGCCAAGTAAAGTAGAGTTGCAGTAGTCCAATTTAGAGAAAATGAGGGCTTGGAGGATGGTTCTGAAGTCTTTGGCGTGGAAGAGTGGTCTTATCCTTTTTAAAACTTGACTAGAGACTAGAGCACCTCTAGGTTAAAACACTCTTAAGCTTTAACCCGTATCCTCCATTGTATTTCTTAATTATTTCCACCTTTACTTCCTTCCAGCTATATAAGCTTCCAAGTTCCTTACCCTTGTTGAATGTAACTTGCCTTATTCATTTCCTTTTTGTTTAACTTTCTTCAGTTATGCTACAGTTATACCCTTGTTAAATGTAAACCGATCCGATATGGTTATTACTATGAAGGTCGGTATAAAAAAGTGTTAGTTAAATAAATAAATAAATAAATAAAAACTTGCAGTTTATAGAAGCAGTCTTTGGTAGTTTTATTGATGTGGGCTTTGAAGTTCAGTTTATTGTCGATTAGCACACCTAGATCCCTCACATGAGTGGTTACCACCAGAGGTGGCAGTAGTGAGTAGATTCTGTAGCAGCAGTCTAGGGGTCCTTGGCTGAGGAGAACCATCCCACAATGGTGGTGTAGGGAGCTCTGAGGCAGGTCTTCAATGAGGAGCTGTAGGTGAGACAGACTGGCAAGGTTAAATTACTCACAACACTGTAGCTGTATTGGTGATGAATCCAGCAGGTAGAAGTAGTAGCGCACAGGCACCAGGATAGACTGCGCAGGCCCTCAAGGAGCGAGTACCTGATTCTCTGGATAAGGCACCTGGAAATAAGCATAGGGCCCCTGAGGAGCGGGTACCCAAGTTAGAAGAACCCCGGAGGGTAGAGAGAGCTACCAGCGGCAGCAGGAAGCGGCAGAGTAGCTCAGACCGGACGAATCCAATCCTTGCTAACTCAGTCAGCAACAAAGGGCAGGCTAAATACCCGGATGGTGTGACGACATTCGAGGGGTCGCCCCCGAGGTTCACGCCATAGCTGGAATAAAGACGTGGGTGGCGTGCGCGCGCATCCTAGGAGGCCCTCAGATGTAACATGGCGGAATGCCTTGCCATAGCCGTTCCGGGGATACCGGGGAGTGCAGCTTGCAGACACAGCAGTCTCCATCTTCCCGAGGCTAGTGGAAAAAGCGAGAATTGAGGTGAGGCACAAAGGACGAAGCCGTCTGAGTCCGATGGACGTAACATATGGCATGTTCTTATGTTCTTAAATGAACAGGATAAGGCAAGGCTGGAAGAGACATAGGAACAAGACGATCAGGAACAAGAGCAATACGCACTGTAAAGCAGGAGACCCATTGCTGAGGCGTAGCTGATCGTCTGAGCAGGTTATGTCATTGGAAGGCTCCAGGTTTGGGTTTTCTGCGCTGGGCCTTTAAACAGAGCACATGCCTAGGGAGGCCAGAGAGGAGAAGGAATATGGTGAGGCCTGGATGCCATGTCAGTGTGCAAGTTGCACTTTTCTGGCCCTGGCAGAGGGCGCGGCATTCCCAACATGTGTGGCTTTTAGTGGCATTTGTGGTAAGTGAGATGGCTTGCAGGGCCCTCCCACGAGCTGCATATCGTAACTCAGTCTTTTTGTCTAAATATCTATCTAAACAAGGGTAATGTTAGTGGGAGGGGTGTTTGTAACTTTTGTTTTTGATTACTCTTATTGAGTTGGAATAAAGATAATCTTTTTTTCGTGGAAAGTTGGGAGAATGTTTTAGAGCATGTAAGCATTTTTCTTGCTCTAATTTATTTAGAGAAGAGGGGAGACCTGGATGAGATGGTCCCCTTTGGGTGACGAGCATAATTCTTGCTCTGTGGAAAAAAGTTGTTATATAGTATAACAGATTGATAATGGTTTTTCTTCTACACTATGCAAAGTTTTAAGGATGTTCTAATAAAGATTGGGCTTAGGTGGTGGTAAGATATGCTCGGGTGTGTTGAGGGAGGAAGAGGATGGCGGAAAGTGGGAGTGGATGTTGGGGTTTTTTTTCTTCTTTTCTTTGTGTTATTTTCAAGAAACATTGGAGGTGCTTTGACAAGGCAACAAGGGATAGTTTCAACCATCAAAAGATAGTTCTGTTTCCATTAAAAAAAAGTGTCATAACCACAAGTATTATAGCACTTATGAATTATGCTTTTTGTGTGATTGAGTATATAGAACACTAATATATACCACTTTAAATGTTAGGGGACTTAATTCCCTAAGTAAGTACATTCTGGTATCCAAAGAAACTTTTAAATTAAGAGCTGATGTTTCTTGAAGAAGCTCACTACAAGAAAGGTATTTTGTGGCCTCTTATTGGTTTTCTTTAGGGGGAAGAAAAACAGAGGAGTGGAAATTTTTTTTTCTAAAGGTACTCCTTTCACATTAGCTGCCATAAAAGGGGATCTGGAGGGGAGATTTATAATTCTTAAAGGGAAAATGGATACTTAGATATTTACTTTTTTTCTCTATATATGTTCCCAATACTGACCAGAATAATTTTCTGGGATGGGTAAGTGTAGATATCTCTAACGTTTCAGAAGGTTACTTATTAGTAGAAAGTGATTTTAATATTACTGTTAACCAAAATGTATTATTTATTTATTTATTTATTTAATGCTTTTTTATACCGACATTCATGTCGAAAGTCATATCATATCGGTTTACATGAAACATAGAATCCAAACATTTAACAATAACCTGAAGGAGCACAAAAAGTTACAATAAAACAGGGGTATGGAACTGGGAGATGGAAATGCAGAAGGAGAAAGTTAACTCATAATTCAAAACAACTACAGAGATAGAGGGTGCTTGGAAGGCCTAGGACAGAACTGTGCCGTGGCTATTGCTTGTATAGATTAGAGGAATGCTTGTTTGAACAACCATGTCTTGAGTGTTTTTTTGAAAGTCAGCAGACAAGATTCCTGTCTGAGATCAGGAGGAATAGCATTCCAGAGCGTGGGTCCCACTGTTGAGAAGGCTCGTTCTCTGGTGGTTGACAAATGTGTGGCTTTGTTAGGAGGGTTGTGTAGCGATCCTTTATAAGCATCCCTAATAGGTCTGGAGGAGGTGTGACCTTTGAGTGGGAATTGTAAGTCGAGGGGAACCTGGTGGTGAATAGTTTATGAACGATAGTGAGGGATTTGTGAAGGATTTTGAAGGTTATTGGGAGCCAGTGTAGATCTCTGAGGATAGGCATGATGTGATCTCTCCTTTTGGTGTGTGTCAGTATTCTGGCGGCTGCGTTTTGTAACATCTGAAGGGGTTTAGTGGAGGATGCTGGGAGACCTAGAAGAATAGCATTGCAATAGTCTACCTTCGAGAACAGGATGGCCTGAAGAACGGATCTGAAGTCTTGGAAGTGCAGTAGAGGCTTGAGTCTTTTTAGCACCTGTAGTTTAAGGAAGCCATCTTTGGTTGTGTTGTTGATGAACTTCTTTAAACTCAGATGGTGGTCGATTATTACTCCCAGATCTCTTGCTTGTGTGTAGTGTAGGACTGCTGATGGGTATCGCAGTTTTCTGGAGAAATAAGGAGTTCCGTTTTGTTAGAATTGAGGACCAGGTTAAGGCCAGTAAGGAGGATGTTTATCGCTTGCAGACAGTTGTCCCATTCCTTGAGTGATTTTGTAAGAGATTCGGTTATAGGGATCAGAATTTGTACATCGTCTGCATATATGTAATATTCAGTTTTAAATTTGTAAGCAGTTTGCAGAGGGGAAGGAGGTAGATATTGAAGAGGGTGGGCGATAGAGAGGAGCCTTGGGGAACTCCGCGAGGAGAGCTGATGCGTGGCGACTCTTTGTTATTGACTTTGACTTTATTGACAAAATTGTTATAGACTTTGACTTGTAGACAAAATGGAACAGTCTGTGACTCATGAGAGAGAAAGATATTTAAACAGCATATTGGAGGGATGTATGATATTTGATGTCTCGATACATGCCTATCTCTTGGAAAGGCACAACGCCTACTATTCTTCTATTTATAATACTTACTCTCGTATTAATATACTTTTTGGCAGCAGAGGTTGGATCAAACAGAAAAAGGTGGTCGGATCATGCTTGTTAGAATTAAATATTCCTTATATCCTGCCTAGAGTAGTCAGAGGGTGTGATCCAAGTCTGCTCAGAGATCCACAAGTGGTGGAAACCATTCAGCTGGAGTTACTTGAATATGTTCACTTTAATGAAATCCCTGGTGTAGTGCAGCATGTTATTTGGTATGCCATGAAAGCAGTTGTCCGAGAAAAATGTATTTCTCTTCATAGTTGCCGTATCTTGGATTTTATTATGTATGTTAAATCGGTAAACCGCTTTTATTGTAAATCTGTAAACCACTTTTATTGTAAATGTTACTGGTTATGCAGAAAATATATTTTTTTAAATAAGCATGCCCTTCAGGAAGAAAACAGGTTGAGGACTAGACTTAAAAAGTTAGAAACTCTCAATAAGAAGTGGCCCTCTGTTAAAAGTAAAGGTAAACTAATCCAGGTTATTTTACAGCATCATTTGAGTAAAAGAGTGGTTTATGCACTAATGAAAACTAAACAGAATATGCATCAGGTAATAAGTCTGGTAAACTGCTGGCCCATTGACTAAAAAAAGAGGAAGCTTTGTGAATTTTATTAGGACTGAGAACGGGGAAGTCACATCTGCAAGACAGAGTATATGTGATTCCTTTGCATCATTCTACAAAAATTTTTATACTTCTGAGAAAATATTGATGGAATATTAACACACAAATTGCTATCAATCAAGACATTACCTTAGATTAATATAATGCTGAGAGTTGACACTCCTGCCGGAACTTTGCGCTTCTCACAAGGGACACTGTTAGATGACTTGGAACTGGAGGCGAAGAGTCAGAATCAGGAGGAGTTCAGCCTCCCAGGGCACTGCACCTCAGCACACCATGCAGCTCTACGAGACCAGATGGAGGAAGCGATAAAAGTTCTTTGGCTGGCAGTGAAGGGAACACTGGCTGTCCAGATAGAATGGAGTCAAAGAATCTTCACTCCTGATTCCAATACGCCAGTTCGGGAAAGCAACAAGGTGGTACTATAGGAAGGTAGCTTTCAGGTTCTTAAAAATTAAGAAACAATTCTCCACAACTGTATCATGAAAAGATGAACTCGAAGATGTAACTGGAGGCTTGAAATAATGCCAGTAGCAGGAGCCACAACTTGTGTGAAGAGTCAGGATTTTAGCCTCCTGCAGGTCGTACAAGCCCAGAAGACCAGGAGTTGCTGTGGAATCTTTAGCTTATGAGGATACACACTCCCTGAAGATTGATGGTACTCAGAGGAGGAAAAAGGAGACTGGAAATAACTACAAAAGTTGAAACCTGGGTTCAGGCGCCTCCTGCAGGTTGTATGGAACCCAGGAAGAAATGCAGGCATCTCTAGGATTGAGCAGAGAAAGTCCCTGGAACAATAACAGGTACCTCCTGCAGGTCGAGGAGAGTTCCAGGACTGAACTTGAAGTAGATCTGGATGTAGGCACCTCCTGCGGGTCATCAAAAATTCAGACATACCAACAAGAAAAAAAATTCTGGGCTAGGAACGGATATCATAAAGTCGAGGAAACTTGAGCTCTTCGCAGGAACACGCGTTCACTGAGCTCATGGCCTTCGCATCCTGTAGCGAACGCGGGGGGGTATGGTCACTTGCTCGGGAAAGAGAGCCTTGAACCACAGCGTGACCCCAGAGCAAGACTCCAATGAAAGCACTGTGGGAGGTGATCAGTTTGGGCATGGGCTAGACTTGAAACTTGGAACATAGCTTGGATCTTGAAACATAATTGAGTCTTGAGACGTATCTTGGAACTTGAAACATAGCTTGAATCTTGGAACACAGCTGGAAGCCTGGAACGAGTCTATCTCGAACCTCCGCTGAACCTGAACGCACAGAGTGGGACCCAACAACGCAATGCTGGTCTCAGGGGTATCCCTCTGACCACTCAATAGCCCTTTCGAACCCGCCACTTAGGAGTGATGAGTGCGTCAGGTCAGACGAAGGCTGAGGACAGGACTAGGCATGACGCCTGGAGGAAAGACAAGGGAAAATCCAGAAGACCAGAACATCAGGAGCTTGATTGAAGAGTCGGATGAGATGAAGATTCAGAAGACTGGACAAGGAACCAATGAGAGACCAGGAACACAGAACAAGCAACATGACAGAGCTTCGAAGGGATGAGGAAACCAGGAACTAGGACTGGAACTGGATCAGGGACATCCAACAAAGACCATGGAACCATCAACACAAGAGCAGATACAGAGGACCTTGCCGGAAGAAGAAACCATGGTCAACCATGAAAATCTAATGCGAAGGCCCCGAGGAAGTGGAAGAGAGCCCATTTATAGGGCTGAAGGCAGGACGAGGCAATGACATCATCATTTGGGGCCGTGGGGCTTGTCCCGCCTCTGGCCCTTTAAATATCCAAAAGAGGTGGGCGCTCATATGCAAGGGCCCGGGGAAAGGCTTAGAGCAGCAGCGTTGGCGGCGTCAATGCCGCAAGGAAGAGGAAGACAGCGGCGACTCTATGCTGCAAAGATCAGCAACGGCAGCGGCTACCCTGCCTCACAGGAGTAGAGTCAGCGGTGGCACCCCGCCACAAAGATGGACAGCCCAGGCAGTGGCTCCTAGCTACTTAAGAAGGCCGGGGTATCAACATTGTCAGTGGCTCCTCGCCACGAAGAGAGGCATCGGGCCTGGTGGCACTGGGCCCGCCGCGGGTGGAAGAGCAGCAGCAGTAGTGTCGGCGGCAGTCCAAGGCACATCGGGAGCAGGGAACTACCGGCGTTGGGCACCACCAGCGTTGCTCGCGGGACCAGAATGCGAGCAGCGAGCACATCACTCGGTCCCATGCTCAGGAGGAACCTTGCAACTATTCCAGACAGCAGAGAGGCGCCTAAGCCACAGATGGTGTCCCAGCTGTGTTCAGAGATGGGGCTTTGACTGGATCACAGAGAGCATAGCCAGGAACCCATTACCTGTGCCAGAGTGCCTTCTGGATGGGAGCAGAATGCAGTTCTTCATGAATCAATGGCTTAGTATAATTTCAGATGTCCGGAAAGGGTACAGATTGAACCTGTTGAGTTTCCCACCAAATTATCCTCCAAGCTGCTTGCTCAGAGGTCTCCTCCTCCTTAATGGCCAGAGTGGTTGAATTCTTTCCACCAGGTCAGAGAGGTGATTTTATTCCAAGTACTTCCTGATTCCATAGAAAACATGGGTACCATAAACTGAAAGACCATGGGGGCACTGCGTAGCCCGAAGGACATCACTATCTGCGTATCCCGAAGGACATCACAATCACTATTATCCATAAAAATATTCACCATCAGACCCCTCTTGATCTGCTTCACCCTCTCAAATTGCACTCGACGGCCAGACCCTTAAGGGATGCCTACAAGGGATCCTTACATGTTCCTCCAATCAAAGTTGTACACCACTCAAACATCAGAGACATTCTCTATCGCAGGCCCCTCCATCTGGAACGCCATGCCTCCGGACCTTAGGCAGGAAACTTGTCTACTAACTTTTAAAAAGAAACTAAAGACATGGCTGTTCTGCCGAGCCTTCTCCACTACAAACCCCACAGCCTGACTTAGAATTGTTCCATCAATTATGTAAATAAAGAAAATGCTAAGTCACGCTTACAAGCTATCATGAGGTCGGCTCCTTGCCTCCCTCCCTTGCATATAGTACTTTATCTTCATTCTCCCTTTCTTTATTTCCTACTCCCAGTTAAGGCATCCTTTTTTATAATGTAACTTTATGCTCCTTTAAATTGTCTCTTGTTGATTGGTTAATTATAGTTACTGCTTAGTTCGATGTAAACCGAGTTGATTTGATTTGTATCAAGAAAGTCGGTATATAAAAGCCTTTAATAAATAAATAAAAATAAATATGTATTCATAGTGTCCATCCCTGGTATTAAATGTGGTCTTTTATTTGTCTCCCTTGGATCCTAATCAGGTTGTATGCTCCCCCACAAATGAAGCTTGGTAAATATCTGCACCCTCTGAGGTGGTCAAAGAGTTCTGTGATCAGTGGGAAAGGCTGTTCTTCTTGTTAGTTTGCATTGAGCCTATGATAGACGATGCAAGGGTGTAGCAAACAGTCTTTTTTTCTGCCACAAAGAAGAATCCGGCCCTGGAAAATGATGAAGGGCAAATGAACTCCCTTGTTAACTTTATGGAGTGCCCACTAGTTCTTCTGTTATCTAAAAGTGTAAATAACCGATTCACATCTACTCGTTCAAGACCTCTCATGATTTTAAAGACTCTATCATATCCCCCTACAGCCATCTCTTCTCCAAGCTGAACAGCCCTAACCTCTTCAGCCTTTCCTCATAGGGGAGCTGTTCCATCCCCTTTAACATTTTGGTCGCCCTTCTCTATACCTTATCCATCGCAACCATATCTTTTTTGAGATGCGGTGACCAGAACTGTACACAGTATTCAAGGTGCGGTCTCACCATTGAGTGATACAGAGGCATTATGACATTTTCCATTGTATTAACCATTCCCTTCCTAATAATTCCTAACATTGTGTTTGCTTTTTTGACTGCTGCAGCACACTGAGCTGACGATTTCAAAGTATTCACTATGATGCCTAGATCTTTTTCGTGGGTGATAGCTCCTAATATTTAACCTAACATCGTGTAACTACAGCAAGGGTTATTTTTCCCTATATACAACACCTTGCACTTGTCCACATTAAAATTCATCTGCCATTTGGATGCCCAATCTTCCAGTCTCACAAGGTGGTCCTGCAATGTAGCACAGTCTGCTTGTGATTTAACAACTCTGAATAATTTTGTTTCATCCACAGATTTGATAACCTCACTCATCGTATTCCTTTCCAGATCATTTATAAATATATTGAAAAGCACTGGTCCAAGTACAGATCCCTGGGGCACTCCACTGTTTACCCTTTTCCACTGAGAAAATTGACAATTTAATCCTACTCTGTTTCCTGTCTTTTAACCAGTTTGTAATCCACGAAAGGACATTGACTCCTATTCCATGACTTTTTAGTTTTCTTAGAAACCTCTCATGAGGGACTATGTCAAACGCCTTCTGAAAATCCAAATACACTACATCTACCGGTTTACCTTTAGCCACATGTTTATTAACCCCTTCAAAAAAAATGAAGCAAATCAGATGACATTGCTCATGGCAGCAGGCGCTCCAGCTGGCAGTCTGTAGAGTACCCCATTCAATGTGGGGCAGGTACAGCATGAACCAAAGTAGTCCTAACATGATCGTATTGACCACTTTGGGCAGCACATATAAGCTGGTCTGTTCTCCTTGGAGGCCTGTCTGAATAGAGAGTGGAATGGTGGCCCTTGTGACATGCACAGGTGTAAGGGTTTTCCATGAACAGTTAAGATTGTGAGCACAGTGTCCAACAGAATGGTTGTAGTCCTATAGTAATGTACCAACAACTCGTAAATGAAGCTGCCTCCAGCGCCGGTATCAAGGAAGGCTTGTGTATCCACATGGTTGCCCCTGAATGAGAGATGTACTATTACTAGAATTTGTGGAGAGGTACATGATCAACCTAAGGTGATCCACCTGTCCTAGGTCATGGAGTTTCCCGGCTTGGCCAGACAGCAATTTGTGACGTGCCTAGATGCGGCACAATGTAGACACAAATTGAGGTTACAAGGCCACTGCTTCTCCTAAGTGGACAACTTGAGGCGATCTGTCTGCATCGCATCTTCTTTTACTGATGCCGACTCAGAGGACCTGGAAACCACTGGATGTTGGAAACTAAGGGCAAAGCAAATGGGACAATGAACCTAGCCCCTCTCTCAAACCCATATTTGAAATCTGAGGTCCAGGCTTATGGCCAAACTGATTAGCCCCTTCAACTTATTGGGCAGATCCTGGCCAGCCAGCTCATCTTTGATACAGCCCAAGAGCCCTTGCCTGAAGATGGCTATCATTCCCACATTGGAGTTCAGACACAAGTGTATGAAAATTAATTTGTTCTCCAACAGGCCTGGAGCCTTGGCTGATCTGAAGAAGCTCGGTGGCCATGGAAGACATGCGACTGGGCTCATTAAAAATCATGCTATATTCTCACAGGAAGTTATTTTGATCCCCTAGCAGCGGTTTGTCTCTCTCCCAGAGAATGCAGAACTGCCCAACAAGGATAAGATATATGTAATGTTGATATGATCAGATGGAAAGAGAGGTGCTTACAATCCAAATTGCATCCGGTATTGATTCAAGAAGCTTTTACATTTAGTGGTATCTCCCTTGAGGTGGAGGCAATTGAAGCGTGGAAGTAGTAGGCCGTACTTGAGGTGCCGGAGCAAGTGCCACAAGAGCTGGACGGGCAGCCATATCCTGGAGATAACTGGCTGACTTATTCAGTTGATCTTGCTGCTGTTGTAGCTGTTGAGCTAATTTGGCAATGGCAAAGGCCTGAGACGAGCCTGCCGAACCCCTGGCTTCAGCAAACTGTGATGAATAACATAGGAGTGAGTCCTTTATGCTGTGGCCTAGTTGACACAGCCTCGTAGGCGAACCTACTAGGCTCACACCAACAGTTGGCAAGTTCATCCTGAAGCAGGACAGACTGGAGCTTCACCCTTACCAACTGCCTGCCCCGTAGGTTCAACCCTTGGGTTCTGGTAGTCGGCAGGACTTACGTAGATCCCTAGGGTGGTAGAGAGATCAAGCGATTTAGGGCATGCCAGGGTCAGGATAAGCAGCAAGCTGGAGGCACCGGGACAGGACAAGGGCTGGGGCAGGTGGCAAGCAAGAATAACCATGTGTAAGGCAAGAGGTCAGGGCCAGGTGGCAGGCAATTGTGATCAGGTCCAAAGCAAGAGGTCAGAATCAGGAAATCAAGCCAAAGATGAACAAAGAGACACTGGACGAGACAGGCAGAATAGAACAAGGCTGGGCAAGATAGGTAGGAACAAAGAGGAGCAATCGGGAATGCAGAAGCAACACACACTGCTCAAGGCAGAAGACTTGTTGCTGAGGCAGTGAGTGGCAGCACATAGGGCCCTTAAATATCCCAGGCCGAGTGATGTCATCTGAGAGCACTGCAGGGAGTTTACCACTAAGGGCCTTTTAAGAATCTATGTACTTCTATGGTGGGCCTGGGAGGAAGCCAAAGCAGAATGGCATGCAAATGGCGTCAGAGCTGTAAGCGGAGCAGGACCTTGCTGATGGGTGCGGTCCATCGTGGCAGGAGGCCGTTGGCGGCTGGAGTGAGTGCGATGATTCATGGTCTGTCCCTTGGATCTGCAAACGTAACATATTTGCTCACAGATTAAGCCCGTTGGTGGACTATCAACTCTTCCCACTTAAAACCTCAAAACAATCAAACCTGCAATCCTCTATTTAACCTGCAACATTCTACCTGAATTGGGGTCTCGTAATAAACAAGATTGTTTCTCTTGCACAAGTTGTGGCTAAGCACCACCCTTCTTCATTCTGGCTCATGTCAGAACAGACTGTTCTTGGAAGAAATGTCGGTCTGAGAAGTGCAATCCAGAAAGTCCATAATATATCAAATTGCTTAATGTGTGCTCTTCCAATCACAATCATCTTTTAGACCTAATGCTTTCTCACTGTTCCAGTATGTCTTATCTCTGACAGCTGACTAAGCTGTCTCATATCCTGACTTCTTATTTGAAAGACTTCTTCATCTCCTGACTCTAGCTCGGTCTCCTCCTTGGCTTTTGGTTTGCTGGTGTATTCCGGTTCCTTACTTAGTTTCAGCTCTCTCGCACGTCATTCACATCGGGGACTACCACCACTTCTCATGCCTCGCAAGCCACCAGTACCAGAGGGCCCAACTCGAAGGTAAGGCGACTGGCATAGATGGAAGATGCCTCGAGTTCCTGCTTCCATTGTTATTAGCCTGGATTCACCTCTTCAGCATCACAAGCATCACAATATTCTATCAACATCAACCCTGGAACAAGACAAACTTTTCAATTTATATTCCTGTAGACTTCTAATGTTTATCATTCTTTGGTTACAGAATCATCATCTGCTTTCAAATTTCCTGAATACTTGCTGAATACTATTTCATCCAACCATGTCTTCCAAATTTCCAGTGCTTATTTTTACCTAGTCATATCATTCATATGTATGGCCCAAAAATCACAGAACAACTTCTCAAGAAAGAAAAAAAATATACATCCTCTTCAAATAATGGACAAATAACTGTAAAAGCTGTAGATGTCTTTTAAAAAGAGCTTTCAAAAGAATGTTATCTTCCATCATCCTTGAGTACACCATTTCCAATTTCTCTGTCAATTATATTGACACTTCCACGATCGCTTTTCCTTTCAGATATCCATCCTCATCATTGAGTGAAAAAAAGATTACCCCATCAAATCCATCCAGTTGATGGAAACTTATGTATTACTTAATACCCAACCTTGGACTTCATGAACTAGATTTAATCAGCTACAATATTACTGCCTTGCATTTGATCAAACCAGTAGTGATCCTCAGAAAAAGTTAAGTTTTGGATGTCTACCTACTTCGCACAAACATTTACATAAATCAAACTAATTTGAACTTTATTAATTAATTATACATACAGTATAAGATGGGTAAAAGTCAATTGGCCATTTCCTGCCCTCCTCCCAAGAGGGGCCCATTTTGAATTCACTGCAATGCATTGTTGTGTGTAGATCTAGAAAGATTGAAACGGGAAGTTGAAGCTCTCAAAGAAGTCTCTCCTTCCGAAAGTGAGGGGGGAGGAGGGCTTGTTAGAGTAAACTTTTCAGCTGGCTTTGGACCCTCCAGTCCGGAGTTTAGTCTGGAGTTCTCAGAAACTCTGAATATGGATCCCCTATCTCCACTCCCATCCGTCAATGTGCCAGCTATGATCCGGTTGTTTGGTCAAAGAAGAGAAGGCTTCTAATCTGATTAAGACAATCTGAGCCAAAACACAATGGTAAATTTCAGGTTTCTCAGAATAGAGAAATTATGTGAGAATCTTTTACCACCCCAATTTTAATGTAATGCTGCAAGTTCCAACTAGCAACTTGGCATCTTGTCCAGGTATTGGTCCATTTAATGGATTCCATTGCTATTTTGCTTCTGAATTGGATTCATAAATTAGTGAATGATCACAGCTTTCTTTCTCTAACAGTGTTTAGATGTGCTGATTTAGGGGATGGGATAGGTAATGTCCCATTACTTACTGATCTTGTGGTTCTTTGTGGGGTATGAAAATGTAAGGCAGCAGTGAGCCATTCAACTTTGTCATTATTGAGGGTCTTATGGATTAATGATAGAGTTTTGAACTAGATACGATTTGTGATAGGAAGCCAATGTAATTCTTTTAGAATAGGGGTTATATGTTCAGTTTTCCTAGTATTAGTTAGTATTCTGGCAGCTGAATTCTGCAGAAGTTGGAGCGGTCTGGTGGAAGAAGCAGTAGTCGGTTTTTGAGAAAATGAGTGCTTGAAGAACTGTTCTGAAGTCTTGTATATGAAGCAGCAGTCTTAATCTTTTTAGGACATTTAGTTTAAAATAACCTTCTTTAATTATATTATTTATCCACCTTTTTAAGTTTATTTTGCTACAAGCAAGATTCCAAGATCTTTAACTTCATGTGAGATAAAGTATCTGTTAGCTATTTTCATTACTTCTACCTCGATTTATTTATTTAATTTATGGCATATTATCAGCCCAAGTGCAGGAGATCACTGCTGGACCACCAGGGACTTTTGGCAAGTCTTGGGGGTCAGGAGGGTGGGGGGTTGTAGTTAATTAAATTTAAAGGGTTGGGATGGGGGGGGGGGGGTAGGGTTTTTTTTCCCACAGAAAGAGAACGATAAAAGTTTTCTGATCTGGGGAGTGGACCGAAATGGCCCTCCCCAGACCCGAAAACGAAATGGGGCCCAAAAAGAATTTTATGCACTCCCCTAATTTGCTCCATAAGACCCAAAGACGCCTGGGAACAGAGCCGGTTTAGCACACCATTTTTTTTTTTTTTTATTTTCCCCCTCTGAATCCTAGGTGCCACCTATGCTCAGGTGCGTCTTATGAAGTGAAAAATATGGTAATTGTCTACCAGACTTGTGCTTTGTGAATTAAGACAATTTTTTTACTTTTTTGTTTTCTTTTGCAATTAAAACTCTTATGGCAGCTGTTCATATACTATAAGTTGGAATTCTAATACTAATTCTCTGGGACCTGTTGAAACAGTATATGAACAGCTGGCATAAGAGTTTTAATTACAAAAGAAAACAAAACAGTAAAGCATTCATAAAGCACAAGTCTGGTAGATAATTATAATACTGTGCTTTCACCGAACATAGGGGGTTATTTTCTAAAGCTATCGTACGGGTGCATTAGCTAGCTTGCTAGCTCACGGGTGTGATAGCTAGTTCGGGGCACAGTCGGCCCCGGAAGAGGAGGAGTCGGGGTGGCACCGGGGCCGACTCTGCGAAGACTTCTCAGACAGCGAAAGATACACATCCTTTTTACTGCCCGTTATTTGGCACGATGCTGGCAGCGATCGCACCGTGGAGGTGCGATTGCTGCTGGCTATCGCAGGACCGTCCCCCCGTTTCGCCCCCCATTACCGCGGGATTCAGGGAGCCTTGCGACATAGGTAAATCTAGGCCATAGTTGGCTGCCTTGTACTAAGTATGATACCAGCAAGGTTTTCTATAATGCATTCTGGGTAACCCGTTTGTCAGTTTTTGAATTTTATACTATTGGATAAGCCACAGATATCTTCTGGAATCTATTTTCTAATTCTAGGAAGAATAGGCATTTTAATAGATTTCAGTCCTTTTGGTTCTCCTGAAGGGAAAGAAACAAGGGAAGTCTGAGGGTACTAGAGCTTTCCCATACCTTACCTTGAAGGCATATGGACCTAGGCCTTCTTGTGTTGAGCAGTTCATAAATTTTAATAAATATAAATGATGTTTGGTTGTCATTTAGCAGATTTTGTACCAGAGATGGGCCCTCATCACTTCAATTCATAATTGAAATTAGATAAGTCTTGAAAGCTTCCAACCTAATTGTACAGGTTTTTCTTTGTCATTCTCCTAGGAACAGAGAGTGGCTGTGATAGTAATGCTTGTTCAGCTGTTTTTCATATAGGTAATAGTTCTGAGCCCGGTGGAATAAAGCAAATAAGACTAGAATAAGAACAGCAGTTCTGTCCTGTTCATGTGTGTAAGTCATTTTTGTTATGTTTATTGTGTACATCGCCTAGTCCCTTATGTATAGGTGATTTATGAATCTAGAAAATACAGACTGAAGAACAGTTCATGCTGGCTTTGAGGAGTGCTTCATTTGGTATCAATAGGTGTTAAGACTCTGCTGGCAGACATGAAGATGATTCCCTGAATAAGAGCCCAAAAGTGCTCCTGGCAGAAGGCCTTCCTGTTCAGAGGGATTCCTTGGTTGCAGGAAAAGGCAATCGCACTCACGGTTCCAGTGCAGGCAGAGGTTGATTTGGGATGGATGACTCCTAACCCAGAAGTTGAATAAGGAAGTAGATATCAAGCCCTCCTTTGGATAACAGTGACAACGGATGACAGCCCATTGGAGTGCAGCACTTATTCCCAGAGTCTAGTGGATCAAGCACCTTGGGTGCAGGAGAAGATTAAGTGACACATCAATCGCCTGGATATTGGAGTAGTAAGGTTGTCACTTATTCCAATTGCTCCTCTTCTGCGAGGTCAGGCAGTCAGATTTTGTCACACAATACGACCACAATGATATATGCAAATCACCAAGGTGGAACCAAATTTTACAGGTGGAAGAAGCAGGTCTTCTGATGAATTGGATAGAAAAATACCTTCACTTTTTAACCATTTCCCCGTCGCTCATGGCAGAAGAAGATGATGAATAAGCAAATGTTTTTCCCCCTAGCTGCTGCACTCTATTCCCAGGTATTAGGTCTGTCTCAGAATGCATTTGCATTGATTATGTGATGATGGGGGCAGCCATTGATAGATCTAATGGCAACTGACTAATTAACAAGTAGATTGGTTATTCAGTTAAAGAGAAAAGCTCCTCCATTTTGGATATAAGGTTTCAAACTTGGCAGAAAGATAGTCTTCTATGTGTTTCCTGCATTGGGCCCAGTGTGCAGGCTGTTTAATGCATCAGCTTCATGAAATTGGTGGTCCACCATCGTTCAGTCTATCCTTGGTATATGCAGAGCTAGTCAGGCTATTGATCGTGGAGCTGTTGTTCCTATCTCAAGGGGCGGGGGGGACGGACAATTATGGTTCCAGAAGCTGGTGGAGCATGAGATTTTGGCTCTGTTTGTCTTCAGCTTGCCTCTAAAGTGATCTTAATAAAAATAAATAAATAAATAAATGGACTATTCTTTGAAGTTCATGATCACTCTCTTGTATTACAGGAAAAAATCCACATCCTTGGGTTGCATGAGGCTTTCTTGCTTTCCACTTTGGAATTTTTGCAAGGCAATTAAGAATGGCTTGACTTCAATTCCTTCAGGTTTAAATAGCAGTTGTTGCCTCCTACAGAGGTCATAAGAACATGAGAAATTGCCATGCTGGGTCAAACTGAGGGGCCATCAAGCCCAGCATCCTGTTTCCAACAGTGGCCAATCCAGGATACAAGGTCCTGGCAAGTACCCGCACTTTTAATAGATCCAATCCTACTAATGTCAATAATAGCAGTGGCTTTTCCCTAAGTTAATTTGATTAATAGTTTATGGACTTCTCCTGCAGGAACTTATCCCAGCCTTTTTTAAACCCAGCTAAGCTAACTGCCTTAACCATATCCTCTGGTAATGAATTCCAGAGTTCAATTGCATGTTGAGTGAAAAATAATTCTCTCTGATTTGTTTTGAAGGCACTACTTGCTAACTTCATGGAGTGCCCCATAGTCTTCTATTATCTGAAAGAGTAAATAATCATGTCTGGTTTAGATAACCCTTATCCTCCTGTCCAGATATGGTAGTTTCCTTAAAGGAGAACACATCTAACACCCCAAACCTCCAGATACTCCAGGGATAGCTACCTACAGCATGCTGCAACTTAGGGCCTGGTTGAATCCACCTCACTTCCTGAAGCCCTTTTCAGACCATGCAGTCTGCATTTCCTGCGGGCGCTGACATGACACCAAGCATCTCAGTAACAGGTCCCCGGCCAAGCTTTCTGCCTGCAGCATTGGTTGTTTAGTGTTCTGCTTCTGTCTTGCCTGTCTTTGCCTTGCCTCTTCCAGTTCTCACCTGTCTCTGCCTTGCCTAGACCTAGTTCTTGACTTCTTTCTCCATCCTCTCTGCCCTTGCCTCTTGGATTGTCTACTGATTACCTGACTCTTGCCTGGATTCTAACTTCACCTGATTTCTGCTTGTCTTGACCCCTACCCGGATACCATCACTGCCTGTTTGCCACCTGCCTTGACCCCTGCTTGTATACAGACTCTTCTTTGTTCGCTGCCTGCCTGACCGCTCTGACTGCCTGACCGTTCGCTGCCTGCCTGTCCACTCTGACTGCTGTCTTGCTGGTTTCTCGCCTAAGTCCTGCTAGCTTCCAAAACAAAGGGCTCAACCTACGGTAGAAGAGGCTGGTAAAGGTGAAGCCTAGTTCTAGTCCCAGCTCGAGTGTGTCCACCTGCTGTTGAAATGAGCCTAGCTGGTTCACTTGCTGGGCTGCACCCATCACACCACAGCCAAAAGACTGACATCCCGTGATAGCGCATTAGACCACCATTGAAGGAGCACTTCCTTCTTTAAATTGAATAAGGTATGGTTCTTCTGGTAACTCCTGTTATTGTAGGAGTTTCCCATTAAGTTTATTGATTTTAAGGATGTATTTTTGGTTTTTATTCTGAGTTGATGGTGTGAACTCATATAGTTCCATCTCCTTCTGAAGGTTGTTCCAGCCTTCATCCTCAAACAGTTAGCAAGTCTTCCCTCCTTCTTATGGTATTTTTCAGATGGGAATGTTCTCAGTTTCATTGTTTAAAATGCAAAAAATTATTCTTTTTTAAAATCACATAGGAGTTCAGACAATAGGGACATCTGTTTATACTGGTCGATGGCCCTAAGGAAAAGCAAAGCAACTCTAGACTAAGGAAGTAATCGGAGTAGTCTCTGTTGATAAGGGTTTCCCTTTTTCCCTTACCAAATAGTATGAGACTACCTTCTTCTAGAGTGCAAGCATTTTCTTGGCTAGAGCTCCTTTGGGATTTTGCAGTCTGGTATTTTTTAAGTCTTTCAGACTAGACCTTCAAGTTAAAAAGGAAGCCTTTCTTTTGACTTCTAGAAATGGTCAGAGTGGGTTTGGCAGTTTTCTGCCTATTTCAGAGGTAGCTTGGGTACATCCCTTTGCATCTAGGCTGGTCTAGCTGGTTGAAAAGGAAGGAGAAATTAAATCTTACCTGATAGTTTCCTTTCCTTGAATCCAGGCAGATCAGTCCAGAACTCTCCCTATTCTGCCAAATGGATTTTCATTTTTTTGGATTTGATTGGCCTATGAGGGGATTTCTTTTCTTTTTTTTTTTTTCTTTTTTTGAGTTACTACTATATGAAGAGTGGCAAGTCCATTCTTTATTTGTTAGCCTATTTCTCATTCCTACATGTAAATGTTTTTCATTAGTTCCACTCAGTGAAGTAATGTTCATAAATTATTTTTTAGCTTGGGGTTACTGATAGGCTTAGGTCAGCATGGGACCTATAAGAGGTGGCAAACTTATTAAGCTCTGTCTGCTGCCCATAAACCATCTGCTGGTTTATGGGCATAACCCATGCGTCTGGACTGCTCTGACTGAACTCAAGGAATGGAAATTATCAGGTAAAATTAAATTTTTATGTGTACTTAGAATCCAGCATTATATTCATTAGCAGCCTTTATGAATCAATATCGACCAGACACCAGTCCTGAGTTGTGGGCATTTGGGATATTTGTACTGAATTTAGCATGATTTGACAGGTCTTAATGCTTATATCAAAGTCACATATTAGAGTAGATAATAGAGGTCATTGATTCAATCCATCAGCATATAATATATTGGTTTTAATTGATTGGTACATACTATAATCCCTTGAATCATATAAATACATTTTCCTTTTTCCACTGTGTAGGTTGATACCAAGACTGTTTGAATGTGCAGTACTCCTCATGCAGATATTTTCTCAAAATACAGAACTGTATTGGGTGAATTATTTTATGATCTGTTTTTGAAAGATATATGGAATCATGATGACAACATTGTTGATGACTACCAAATTTTGGACTTAGTTCATTGAAGACATTAATTTGAAGGAATATAGTAGAATGAAGCATTCTTATTCTCATTAAGGAATATTTTATTAAATACAACAATGGAAAAACTGTGAATAAAAATACTGAGACCAATGTTTATATTATGGGAAATTTACAATCGCAGTGTTAGCTGCAGAATGCATTGTCCCATAGGGTTCTGGGTTGAGGTATATCTGTTTATATTATACTCTTGTTATTTCTACCATTTCTGTTTTAGTAATGCGCTGTTTTGAAAATATGCATGGCAAGTATGGTAGCGACGTTCACACCAGGTGAAATGTGATTTTTTTTTCTCAAATGTAATTCTCATGTTATATCCAGCTCCTTATCTCCTCTAATTTTCACTTTAGTACAGAGTTCGAGAAACTGTCTCAGTCTTGAAAATTAAATGGATTCTGTGGATGCTGTGATAAATTTTATTGGACCAAAAGAGGAATTATCCAAAAAGAATCAAAGGATCTTGTACATGAACTTTGAGACTACCTTTTTCAAATCTCAGAGGACTCCAGCTCTTCAAAATTATATTTAAAAAAACATCCAATGTGGTCTCAAGCTCATTTACAGAAGCATTAGATTAATTCTTAATTTTCAGCAACAGCACTTACAAGTGACACATCTCCCAGAACTATACTGAAAATGTCTTGTTTCACCATCAAAATATTTGGAATGTGTTTTCTATGCAGTGTGTCATCTTACTGAAGTCAGCAGCATGCCAGGTGCCCCTTCCCCATCCCTTCATTAGCATTGATAGATTACACTTTTCTTCCTTCCCTGTTTCAGATCCAGAGCCAGATAAACCCACACGCAATCATTTTCCTGCCCAATGCGGATGGCATGGAAATGCTACTGTGCTATGAGGACGAGGGAGTCTATGTTAACACCTACGGTCGAATCATCAAGGATGTAGTGCTGCAGTGGGGCGAGATGCCTACTTCCGTGGGTAAGGACTTCTTAATTCCAATGCACACTCTGAAGCACTGAAAAAGTTGCCTAGAGGGCTATGAGCAAACTGTTTTGTCAGAGAAGTGTCTGGTTACATAGAAAAGCATCTTCATACAGTTTGTGCTGACGTGTTTAAGTGGAAGTGAGTATTTCTGACTTTCTTATGCTATGAAAGGCACCTTCCTACTGCACCTTCCTACTGTATTTAGTGCCGCCACTGAGAGTTAACAAATTACAGATGAATTATAGCAGAGAAAAATTAATCTCACAGTGAAATTGCAGTTTCATTGTTTCCTATTATTTCTCTAGATTCAAATTGCTCTTTGCTCTTGTTCAGCCTGGTTGCCATCATGTAATTACCTTTCTTTGCTTAATCAAGGTCCTCCATTGACATTAATACATTCTGAGATTTGAAGCATTTGTTTCCAGGTATTCTCTTAAATTCGCAATGGAGTCCACTGATTTAGGGTGTGTTTTCCTGCATATTTAAAATACATTTTATAGCATTATCTTATCTTTTTCACTAAGTAAATATCTCTGGGGAATCATACTATAAAAAAATAGATTTAACATTGCAAGTTTATTGCATAGCATAGGTTCAAACATCTGAATTCAGTACAAGATTCCATTTTTCAGCATTTGAATAACTGGCTGAGATAGACACTTAATTGATCTCCATGATCAATTAAGTTGATTAAAAGAGACATTTGTTTGTTTCTTTTTAATCTTGAATAAAGGATATGTTTGTCCAGTTAGTCCATTTAGATACATAGAAATGAAGTATCATCAAACAAGTTGCAAATTAGACCCTTTTATCTGACTGCCTATGTGACTAGCTCTCAGGATCTCTGCTCCATTCATCAGGTCAGTGCAGAATGAGCCGAGGATGATGTTTCCAAAATGTACAAGTAATTGCAGGGTGATTGTTTTCAAAACTGTAAAAAGTTGTAAAGTAAAAGGATCAGGTGATGGGTGATATATTTACATAGGGGTGAAACAACTGAGGGAAACAAATAGAATTTAACTTCTCACTGTGATCTCAAACATTGAAGTGACTATGGAACAGAATATAAGTTCTTTGGCCAATGATGTCCTTTAAAGGAGGTTCTTAAATTTCTGTACCTTATATCATTCCGTGAAAGTATTCTTATGTTCTTATCCTTGACGGCCAACAACATCATTGCTGTCTTTCCCCCTGCCTCCAAATCATTTAACATAATTTCATAGATGGTGCTGGAAATAGCAGTTAATTAATAATAACAACTCTGTTATTTCTATAGCACTGTAAAGTTCACAGTGATTACATTGTCCATTCCTTAAAGAGCTTATATAGTGTAAGCTACTTTCATAAATGTATTTCATGTTTTACACCCACCTTTCCAAAAGATGCTCAATAATACATATGATAAAATATAAGCCATGCATCAGGCCCATATGTATTAGTGTTGTGACTATTGTATAAAATTGTTGCTGTGAACAAGTGGAAGTAAGAGAATTGCTAAGTGAGGATATCACTGTTTTAAAATAAGAAATGACACAATCAGTTCCATTTGTCTTACATTCAGAGATATGTTATGTTCTTCTAATACTTGTGTGTGTAAAATTTAACTACAGATGACACTGCCATCATGCTCCTAGTGTACCTTTGTGAGATGTCTGCTTCATCCTTGAAGGAAATGAGGATCCTGTGTATCTGACTAGTTCCATCACTTTCTGACTGTAATCAGCCTGTTTTCCTAACTCAGGCATTCTTTCTGCCTTCCCAGCATACATCTGCTCCAATCAGATCATGGGCTGGGGAGAGAAGGCAATAGAAATCCGCTCTGTGGAGACAGGACATTTGGATGGAGTCTTCATGCATAAGCGAGCCCAGCGCCTCAAGTTCTTGTGTGAGCGGAACGACAAGGTACGACAAACATTGCCCCCCTCTTACACCTTACTGATGAGATAGTATTCAATATACTGGCCAAATGAAAGTAAATAAAATGTTCACATTACCATGACTACCATACTTTTCTCTATCAGAAAGCAGGGATGAATTAGCCAGAAGGCCAGTGTGGGAGCTCCCAAGCGCACACATTGCCTCGTGAGCTTCACGGTCTTTCTTCATCCAAGCTACTACAAGGGATGTGTCCCAGTCTGTTTGTATTAAATTTTTTCAACTATTTGGCCTTGTGCCTTACTACTACTTGCTGATTCTTCAATTTTTTGCCACTGCCTCAGCAGCCCCTCTCAAGGCAGAGGTCATTGTCTTCAAGGCTTGTATCTGCAGGTGCAGGATGTCCATCACATATATGCACTTCATCTGCTATCGCTGCTTGTGCCTAGACCTTGATTTTTCCAACAGCTACAGCTGTGGTTGGATATCTCCTAGGTTGCAGCAACACCATGCCAGGAAAATGGAAGCTCTAGAGAAGTCAATGGCAGGTAAGAGCCTGAAACCTCAACATGATGCTGGACAGTAGATCTTTCCCCCATGTTCTAGTTTAAAAGCTACTCTCTACATTGGAAACCGGACAAAAGACAGTACTGCAATGGATAGACTCACAAAATACTCCAGACGAGCTGGCCGTTGAGGTTGAACCAACGGAACGGGAGGGCTCACCTCTGGCCATTGAGGTATCACTTAGCCCTGGAGCACCGGAAACGCCATTGCCACCTGGGAAAGGAAAAGGGGATTCCCCTGAAATTCCAGGTGATATCAATGAGAGGAATGAGACTGTCTTGGATAATCAGGATAGTCTTGTACAAGGGGCTTTAAATCTGGAAACTATCCAACAAAGTAAGAAAGAAGTTAGTTTAAAACTAAGTAAGAGGGAAAACCTTGTCATTAGTCCGAGAGAAACGAGTACACCCAAGATTGGGAAACAATTAATAGCAGATCAGGAAAATATCTCAGTAACAATTAAATCATCTAATATACCTAAGAAGCCTGTAAATATTACCATGGAATCGCTATGGAATTATATGGCTAAAATAGATACTTCTATTAATAACTTAACTGAAGTAGTGATAAAAACATCCAATTTATTAGTAGTAAATACTAATGAATTGGGAAAACAACAAGAGGTTATTAAAGAGATAGAAAAGCGATACCTTGTAGAAAAGGATACCTTGAGAAAATTCAGACCCACCAAATAAAAAATGAAAATGAAATAGAAAAAAGATTGGAAAACCTTGAAAATGCGGTAAGATCGCTAAATGTAAGAGTAAATAATTTCCCTGTAATTAAAAAAATAGATGCACTAGAACTGTTTAGAAATTACATGTTGCAAATATTAAAAATTCCTGAGAAATTATTGCCTGTAATAGTAAAAGTGTATTATTTGGGAAATAAAAAGAAAGAGCTAGAAATAGAAACAACAGGAAAACAGGAAGGTAAACCAATTGATGGGGACTCTATAGATCTTTCTGATCTATTACAGAAATCCCAAGACGAAATAGAGATCTCGTCTAGGGCAACTCTTCTCGTTCAATTTGCCTTCTCTACCGACAGGGATAATGTAATGAGAACCTTCTTTTGTAATAGGTCCTTAACATTCTATGGCCAAAAAATTTGGATATATCCGGATTTAATAAGATCTACACAGATAAGAAGGAAAAAATTTTTGCAGTATAGAAAGGGAGTAATAGAAAAGGGTGGATACTTTAGTTTAAGATATCCTTGCAAATGTATAGTAAAGCTAGATGGCAAGAATTATTCCTTTTTAGACCCAGACGGTCTCAAGAATCTTCTCGGAGAAAAAGAGCCGGTTAATAAATGAAAATTGAGTCTTAATTGTGTATTTTCCTTACATATGATATTTAATAAGAACCGTTCCAATATTTGAGGAATTAGCTTAATACTGCCTTAAGCACTATTTTCTTTGACATGATTTGTAAATGTTAAACTTCCTGGTTTTGAAGAAATTTCCTTTGTGATTACAGATGATCTGTCAAAGATAATGTACCTTGTATATCTTTAGTTATTGTAACATGTAAAAGTTATAAATAAAGAATTAAAAAAAAAAAAAAAAGCTACTCTATCTCCTTTTTGAAGTTTATTGCTAGCAGCTTGGTTCAATTCTGGTTAATATGGAGCCCATCCCCTCTTCCTCAAAATGTTGCCCAGTTCATAATAAAACTAAAGCCCTCTTTCCTGCACCATTGTCTCATCCGCATATTGAAACTCTGGAGCTCTGCATTTCAGAGAATGCTACCCTCAAGGTTCTGGATCTCAACTTTCTTCCTAATAGCCTAAATTTGGCTCCCTCCCATACCTTTCTATGTCGGTACCCACATGTACCACGACAGTCTGCTTCATTCCAGCACTATCTAAAATCTTATTTAGGTGACACTTGAAGTCCACCAGCTTAGCATCAGGCAAGCAAATTATTTATTTATTTATTTATTTATTTTTAATTTTTATATACCGACATTCTTGCATACAATGCAAATCAGGCCGGTTTACAGTGAAACTGAATAAGCAGGAAATATAATTCCTTAGTCTAATACATTGAACATCTAAAACGAAACAAATGTTAACAAAACAAAAACCTAAACAACTTTAATAAAGGTTAATTAAAAAGAAAAACATAAATTAAATTATTTTAAAAGAAGCACAAAGGTTAGCACGAAGGGGAGCACAAAGGGGAGAGCCCCTTTGTCGCGCCCCTTCGGTGCTATCCTCGCATCCATCAGCCACCCAACTGTCTACATTCCTAATAATTGAATCACTAACTGACAACTGACCTAACCCTTCCCTCCTGGGCATTAGCCCTTGGATACTCATTCTCTGTGTGTGAGGATAATGCATCATGTGGAGAGCAGGTCCTTGCTACAAGATCACTTAATGCTACACCAGGTGACCCCTAGGAGTAGTATGAAGCTGTTGGACTGGATTTAGGACATGGCTACTAAGTTTCTGAAGATTTCTTCTATGTACCTTTCTATCTGCCTCAGCTCCTCCTTATCTGCCACTTTAGCTTCCAGAGATTGGTCTTATTCTCTGAGGGGTAGATTTTCAGAGCCCTGCTCGCCTAAATCCGCCCAAAACCGGGCGGATTTAGGCGAGCAGGGCCCTGCGCGCCGGGAAGCCTATTTTACATAGGCCTCCCGGCGCGCGCAGAGCCCCGGGACTCGCGTACGTCCCGGGGTTTTCGGAGGGGGGCGTGTCGGGGGGCGGGCCCGGTCGACGCGGCGTTTCGGGGGCGTGTCGGCCGCGTTTTGGGGGCGGGTACGGGGCGTGGCTACGGCCCGGGGGCGTGGCCGCGCCCTCCGTACCCGCCCCCAGGTCGCGGCCCGGCGCGCAGCAGGCCCGCTGGCGCGCGGGGATTTACGTCTCCCTCTGGGAGGCGTAAATCCCCCGACAACGGTAAGGGGGGGGTGTAGACAGGGCCGGGTGGGTGGGTTAGGTAGGGGAAGGGAGGGTAAGGTGAGGGGAGGGCAAAGGAAAGTTCCCTCCGAGGCCGCTCCGATTTCGGAGCGGCCTTGGAGGGAACGGGGGGAGGCAGCGCGGCTCGGCGCGCGCAGGCTATACAAAATCGATAGCCTTGCGCGCGCCGATCCCGGATTTTAGTGGATACGCGCGGCTCCGCGCGTATCTACTAAAATCCAGCGTACTTTTGCTTGAGTCTGATGCGCAAGCAAAAGTAGGCTGTTCGCGCGCCTCTTAAAATCTACCCCTGAGAGCCAAGAGTTCTTTGCACTGGGAGCACATATATACAACATCTCACCAACTGGTAGACAATCATACATGTGGCACTCTATGCAAAAGACTGGAAGGTCCTCATCTCACTGCTGGACTCCTGTCAACTTCTTAATATTATTGAGTTCCAAGTTAATTTAGGTTGCTATCGGAGTGGGGATGTGTAAATCAGAGTCCTTTACATTTATGTGATGTATTTAATGTTAATTTCCCTGTACGTACCCGGATCAGTCCAGACTGTGGGTTGAGCCTCCTTTCCAGCAGGTGGAGACAGACTAAAACTTGACGGATGCCCTATATCAGGACAGACCCTATCCTCTAACCCTTCAGTATTCGTCTGTCTCCAGCAGGTGTAGCATCTCCCCTTCGGTTCTCTGCTGTAGGCTAGTCAGCCTTTTCTTCTCTTTTAGGCTCAAGCAAGTACTTCTATTAGTTCTCTCTTGTAAAAAAAAAAAAAAAAAAAAAAGTGACGGTTTTACTTTTTACTGATTTTTCCTTTTTCTGTGTGGGAGACGGCTCCGTCTCCCAGCTCTTGCCGGGCTCAGGGGGGCTTTGCCCATTTTGCGCTGCATAGCCTGAGTCCGTGTACACTTCCAGGTGTGGGGACCGAGGCTCTCGGGGTGTCTTTCCCCCCTCTGGCTGCCGAGAGGGTTTTTGAACCCGCTGCTGCGCTCAGTAAAAAAAAAAAAAAAAGTTTAAACTTCAATAAGTTGCAAGTACTCACCTACCTCTAACTTATTTGCAGCAGTTGACCAGCATTTTTTAATTTTTCTGGTCATAGCAGGCATTGAACTGGCAGCCAGACAGGCAGGAGGCAGCAGGTTTCCCTCCTGCTCTCTCCGGCCCTGCAGGCTGTCAATCATTTTTTTCTTTGCAGCCTTTTTTCTCCTCAGAGCGGCTCTATCTTTGCCGCGGGCAGGCAGCCTGCCTCTTTTCTGCCAGCCCCCATCGAGTTTTTGCCGTGAGGGTTTCTTCTATGCCTCCCTGCCGGGTGGGGAAGGTCCCTCCTCGGCAGGGAAGGCAAATTTAGCCCGGGGATCCCGTCCCCAGAGCTTGGCCAGGCCGTTCAAGGGTTGGGAAGCCCGGGAACGGTGGCCATTTTGGATTTTTTAGTGGCTCCGTTTTCGGAGCTCCCTGGGGCTGGGGGGCCGATTTTTTTGCAGCTACCCCCCGATTTGAGCCCCCCCAGGAAGGGTTTTTTGTCATCCCCTCGCCTTTCCCTTCCCCTCCCCCTCCCGGGATTTTTGGGCTCGTTTTTGTTTCTGGATTTTTCCCTCCTCCTGCTTAAATTTCTTTTAATGAGCATGCAGGAGGAGGTGGAAGGTCCCCCCTTTGCCCCCTGGGGCAAATCGATTTAAAAAAAAAAAAAAAATAATTAATTAATTAATTAATTAATTAATTAAATGAGTTACAAAAATTTCCCCACTCCGTGCTGTTGACAGTTCGACCAGCTGAGGAGCCCCCGGGGTCCCTTGGGGGTGGTCCCGAAGGTGCCCCCTCCCTGCCCCCCGATGGATCCTGGAACTCCCATAATCCCATACGTGGACTGCTCCTGCGGTCGCGTTCAGGAGGGTTTTCCCAGTTTTCAAGCGGCCCCGGTACGCCTGCTTGAGGCTCCTTTGAAGCGCACTCTGATGTCCTAGCGCCAGGGATGGGTTCCACTTTTTGCTGCAGTTTCCTGCTGTGGGCACGTCTCACATGGGGTCATCGTCAACATTCGACCCTTCTCCGCCTCCAGCCAGCGGCGATTGCCTTGGTGATGTCCGCCGCACAGCTCCTCTAGCTGTGCCACTGTTTGACCGCTCCGGCCTCCTCAGCCCAGTGGGGTACGTTGCCATTCAGAGGTAAGCTGCTCCTTGTCCAGGACCTTGAGAAACCAGGCATTCCTTAGGGAACGATAGGGACCATCAGCTCCCGGTGGCCTGTCCAAAACCATCCTGGTCTTCTATACCCTCTAGTCCGCGCTTTCGGGACCAGAGTCGGTACACACCACGCGGGTATGGCGACTCCTCAGAGGGGTTGTCCTTCTTGATCGCAGTTCCTGTCGCTGCGTTCTTTTGGGTGCCATCCTTTTCGCGATGGTTCGCCCACACGCTCCATCCTTACGCCTGCACATTCTCTGGAGTGTCTTTGCCTCATTCTTCGGTCCCCCTCTGCGGTGGTTGCTTTTCCATCCTCTCCGCGGTCTGGGTCCGGATCCGGTCGGACCAGGGGGCCCTCGACGTTCTCAGACATGGGTACGTCTTCGCCTTTCTCGAGTTGTCTGGATCTTTTTCTGTTTCCCCAGGTGCTCGGTCCTTGTGATATATGGTGGAGCAAACCCCCACCAAGCTCCTGTGTCTGGGTGTGGAGGCCCCGGTCCCAGCCAATGTACTTGCCGCAGGCCACTATCCTATTTTCTTCATTCACTCTTAGACCTCACAAGGGTCACCCGGGCGGTCAGTTCCCGCTTCTCCGCATGCGCACCCTGGGAGCATACTCGTGCCGTCCTGCCCCGGGACAATCCTCATCCCACTCGTTTCTCACAGTGGCATATTCCCTTTTGCGTTTCATCGTGGCTGCCATAGTCCGTTCGTGTTCGCTTCCTCTGCCGGGACTTCAATTTCTGGGCACTCCCTTTGGTCTCGCGACAGAACCTTGATTCTTCACCAATGTCTAGGTGTTGATGGCAGCAGCTCTCCGCCGGGTAGCACTTCTCGTCTACTCTTATCTAGGCGTCTGGCGCATCTGGACCAAGGCGGTGGTTCTTTGTCGGCGGTCAGTGTATCGCGTGCTTGCTCTCTTTGCGTCCCGGGGTGGATCCTGTATTTCCCTTAGAGCAATCTCAGCCCTCCACGGAGTTTGAGTACCTGAGCATCCACTTCGACACCCGGGTAGGCAAGGTCTTCTTGCCTCGTGCGCGGGCCCTCAAGTCGTTCAGCCGATTTCAGAGTCTGCCCTTGCTTCCTTCTTGACGGCTTGTGTCTGCCTGTAGATCTCGGGCTCTTCAGCTCCTACCATCGACTTAGTCCCTTGGGTCCTTGCTCCACTACAACTGTTCTAGATCACTTTGCTGTCCCATTGGCTCCACTGGTGGAACAGTTTCACACAGTTCTCTCCCGTCCTTGGGCTCTACCATCGCCGTCTTACTGGGGTAGATTCCCTCTTCTTCCTTTGCTACCGGGCCTACCTCTCCAAATTCTCCAGTGGTCGATAGTACCCACGGATGTCAGTCTTTCGGGCTGAGGTGTGGTCTGCCCCTCCCAGTATGTCCAGGGGACCTGGCCAGCATATCCGTCTTGCTGGTACGTTACGGAGGCTCGGGCGATGTTCCTAGCTCTTCTGGAGTTTCTTCCTCTCATACGCGACAAGGCGCTACGGGTCTTGCCCGACAACTCCATCACTGTGGTTTGCCTCAGTCACCCAGGTGGCGCTCGCAGTCCATGGGTGGCCCTGGACACCAGCCTTCTCTTCGCCTGGGCAAAGTGACACCTACAGTGCCCGGCAGCCTCCCACTCCGCAGGCCAGGGGAATGTTCAGGTTTCTTCCTCCGTCGGTAGCTGCTAGATCCCGGGGATTGGGAACGCTTTGGCTCAACCTTAGTCCTTTCATCGACAGGACTTTTCTCTGTACCTTGGTAAATCTGGTTCTTCCGCTGGGCGAGCGTGGTTGCGTGGCTCTCCCTTGGCTGGCAGTACGTCTTTTCCATTCCTCCCCCCCCCCCCCCGGGGTCTCTGGTCGGGAAAGTTCTCGGACGGATAGTTCTCCACCGGAGTTCCATGGTCCTGGTAGCGAGGGGCCGTTCTGGCCTTGGCTCGTGGTTTTTCTCCACCTAGCGACGGTCGGACCTATGCAGCGACGCCTTCTTCCTTGGCTCCCTAGTCAGGGATCTGTATTTTTTCGACCAGGCCGTTCACGCTTGTCTAGCGCCCTGCCTTTTTGGACAGCGATGTCTCCAGTGTGAGGGTTTTTCGGAGGAGGCTGTCTTCGCCTTGCTTCAGATCCTGAATCGGTCGACTCCCTGACGTACGTGCGCCTTTAGAACGTGCTTCAGTGGGTTTGTGCGGAGTCTGGTTCTCGGCGTACTCCGCACCGATTTTGTTAGTCTTCTTCTCCGAGGCAGTCTTTCCGAGGGTCTTTCCTTTCATTCTCGGCGCTTACAAATCTCCCCCTCGGCTCTCTCCTGGACCGAGTGGCAGGTCGCCCTGAGCGGCCACCTGATTGCGTTTTGGACCCTCAAGGGCATCAGGCATCTATGCCCCCCTTCTCGCCAACTTGTCCGTCGTAAGCTTTTAATTCGGTTGTTCGGATCCCTCTGTTCAACCCTCTCTGTCGCTTCACCTTGCAGGCCCTTACGCTTAAGACTGTCTTCTGGTCTTCTCTCCTCTGCTCGTCTGATCCAAGCACTGTCCTGTCGGGACCCTTTTTGCGATCTTCCGACTCCAGGGTAGCCCTCGTATGGGCCCTTCCTTTTTGATGAAGCTTCGTCTAACTTCTTTGTCTTTCGGTCGGCAGAACTCTCTGCATTTCTCCTGCGTCTGGTGACGGTCCGCATTCTCGTGAAGCCTTACAGCTCTCCGTTTCCTCGCTGCCATACAAGTTCTCTTGCGCTATTCCTGGTCCCCGATGGTCTTCGCGCATCAGTCCATCTTCCTGTTCCCTGCAGTGCATCCTATCGGGGTAAGCTGGCTTCTGTGTCCACGTTAGCGCGCTGGTTGCAGGAAGTGATCTTTAGGTTGTTCTTTGTCATGCCTGGCGGTTCCCCGAGGGTCTTCCGACTCATTCTTTGCGTTCTAGAGCTCCCTTTTGAGCGAACATTCACTTCTTCTCTCCGTGGGCAATTTCCACTGTTCATACATGGCAGCTTGCAGCGTCGAGCCGGTCCGGGGACGCCGGAGGAGGACGGCCTGGAGACGCCGCAGCAGCTAGCCTTCCATCAACCCTGGAGGGAGTCGCCAACGAGGTAAGGTGGGTGATGCAGAGATGTCGGACAGCGACGGGCACAACATTAATACCAGGGATGACCACTACAAGTACCTCGTTATGCCATTCGGCCTTCACAAAGCTCCAGCTGTCTTTCAGATCTTAATGAATGAGGTCTTCAAAGACATGCTATACCAGTGTGTTGTGTATACCTCGATGACATCTTAGTCTTTTCCAAGGACCTACAAAGTCATCGCCGAGACGTCTCTTGCGTTCTTCAACGTCTCCGAGATAACCAGCTTTTTGTGAAATTAGAGAAATGTTCTTTTAAGCAGGAAACTGTCCCTTTTCTCAGATACATCGTGTCGAGCCATGGTTTCAGAATGGATCCTACTAAGTTGAAAAGCATCCAAGACTGGCCTCAGCCCACGGGCCTTCAATCTCTACAGAGGTTTCTTGGCTTTGCCAATTATTTTCGGTCCTTCATCCATCACTACTCCTCCCTGGCAGCGCCACTTACAGCTTTGACCCGCAAAGGGGCAAATTCATCTCAGTGGCCACCTAAAGCCATTACTGCTTTTCAGTACCTCAAAGCCACCTTTCTCCAAGAGCCCTGTCTTCAACATCCTGATCCCAGACATCCATTCATCGTGGAAGTCGACACCTCCACCAAGGGAGTAGGGGCGATCTTAAGTCAGTACTCTGCTAATCACACCCTACATGCATGCTCTTTTTTTCTCCAAGCGCTTTTCGCCAACAGAGAGAAATTACGCCATTGAAGATAAGGAACTCCTAGCTATCAAGCTGGCCTTCGAGAAGTGGTGTCCCTGGCTCGAGGGAGCACAGCAGCAAATTCCTGTGTATATGGATCATAAAAACCTTGAGTATTTTCACCAGGCCCAACGCCTGAACCATCGCCAGGCCTGCTGGTTGCTCTTTTTTACCTGGTTTAATTTCCTGCTGCGCTACTGGCTCGCCAATAAGAACGGCCAGGCGGATGCCTTTTCGAAGTCCTTTGACTGAAGATATCCCTGATCCTCCTCAGCATATCATTGACCCTGCTAAGGTCATGCTGGCAGCCTCGTACCTGGTCCTACCTGGGAAGACGGTGGTCCCATGCCAGCTACGCCAAAGAGTTCTATGCTGGGCCCAAGATTCCCTCATCGCAGGGCACCCCGGACAGTCCAGGACCTTGGCCATCTTCCAGCGCTTTTATTGGTGGCCAACCATGAGGAAGGATGCCCAGGCCAATGTGGAGTCATGTCCCACTTGTGCTCGCCACAAGCCCCCAGTGGGTCATCCCTGGGACATGTTACAACCTCTGCCAATTCCTAGTGAACCATGGACCCACATAGCGATGGATTTTATCATCAACCTTCTGCCCTCGAGTGGCAACAACATCATTTGGGTCATTGTGGACTGCTTTTCTAAAATGGCCCACTTTGTCACCCTGCCTGGCCTTCTATCGGCTCCACAGCTTACCCAGCTATTTATCCACCAGGTGTTCCAGCTTCATGGACTTCCTAAGTACATTCTATCTGACCACGGAGTTCAGTTCACTACCCGTTGCTGGAGATCTCTGCAAAAAATTCAACGTCACCTTTGTACATAATATTCTGTACTTAGGGGATTTTACCTCCGCGTATCACCCATAGGCAAATAGGCAGGCAGAGAGAACCAACAGAACACTCAAGCAATTCCTGCGTGCTTATGTTAATCTCCGGCAGAACGACTGGGCAGACCTGCTTCCAGGGGCAGAATTTGCTCTAAATTCACACTCATCTTCAGCCCACCAGCTCCTCAACTTTTCAGGTAGTCTACGGACACCAACCTCTTCCTCCTCTACCTCTACCTCTGTCTGTTCCTTCACCAGTGGCTCAGGCGATCGCCCAGGAACTGCATCAGCTCTGGACCAGTACGAAGCAATTACTGCTTAAGGCAACCCAAAGGGCCAAGAAATGTCTTGATGTTCATTAACAAGCGAGCCCTCAGTTCGAACCGGGCGACAAGGTGTGGCTCAGCACTCAGTATATCCATCTCAAGCTTCCGTCCACACGCTTCGCACCTCGGTACATTGGCCCCTTCCCGGTGCTCCGCCATTGGAGCTTGAGGTAACTGAGCCCTGCCTTTCACCCTCACTTAAAACCCATAACTCCTTCCATGTATCCTTGCTAAAGCCCCTAGTACAGTCCTGGCCCTCCAGGAGGCCGCCTGAACCACAACCACTTTCATCCGAAGCTGATGTGGTATACCCAGGTACAAGATGTTCTGGATGTGCGGAAGCGCAGGAAAAAATGGGAGTACTTACTCTCATGGGACGGCTTCGGGCCACCCATGGCCGGCTCAACTCACCTCATGTCTGGCTTGGCCCTTTACTCCTGGGATTCTTGCGGCCGCAGCCAGTCACTGCCAAGGCTTCCTGTGCTCCACGAGGCGGCTGGGTCGCCGCCTACCAGTGCTCTGACCCTGGGCCTCTCTAGGCATGCGCAATTCTCCTTTTTTAAAGGGCCAAGGCGGGAACTTCAGGCCCGTCCCCGGCTGATGACATCACTGGCCCGGGATATTTAAGCCAAGATGTCAAAAATTTGATCCTTTATTGGAGACTTAAAATCTTAAAAACGCCCGACTCAGGCCGAGTTTCGCCCTCTGTCAAAGGGGCTGCATCAGGGGCTACAACACATAAATAAACACATACATAATAATAAATAAAAAAATAATAAAACTCATGACATATAACATATAAAATGGTAACATAAAAAGTGAGAACATAAAGTGTATATGAACATACCTCTGTTATATCAAATAAAATTCATACAGGTACAGATGGAGTATAATATAATGCATCAAATGGTCTGGAAGATGTAACAAAATAAAAATTATTATTATAAGCATAATATGAAAACAGGTCAGAGTATAAAAGAAATAAAAATTGATTCATTGTAAACAAAAAAGTAATGGAAAGAAAAAAGATATTTTTAGTTTACCTCCGTGCTGATGTTTCATTCAGCATATAACCAATATGTTGTAATCAACTTTGTTCAATAGTATTCACATGGGCTGCATACTGTATTCAAAAATGTTAAAAAATAGAATATAAAAATTGACTCTAAATTGTAAAATATTGTGACAAGAAAATCTGTAAATAGCCATACTGAGTAAAGTGACAACAATGCAGTGATCCTTTAAAAATCAAATGATATATACCATCTAAATATACTGACTTAGTAGACACTGGAATATATATAAAAAACTGTGTGTAAATGACTTGAGCTAGCGGGCTTATATAAAATCAAAAGCTCTGGTGGCGTTTACTCTACGTCAATAGTAAATAACCTGATGAAGCTCACCACTTGAAAAAACTTCCGATCAATAAGCCGCTATCTTAAATGGAATAAACAAACCTATATATCAATAGTAAAACTTTTTTTGAAAAAAGCACGCTGCCTCAGAGTGTCTACACTTAAACTCAAAAACACACAAACCACATCTGTATTATAACACCTGATAAACTCACCCATTCATTTATTTGCAGTCAGTCACATATCTTCACGGTGTATTTGCAAGATAAACTCAAAAGGACGGAACTAACTGAGTGCAGGGATTTATACGCTGAAAACCGTGCGAAAAAACATGTCAATCAAGTAAAGGGGGAGTGTCCTCAAAAACGGGAGATGGCATCAAACATATGAGTGGGGCTAATATTTAAAAAACAGATCACAGCGAACTTTAAAAAAAAATATATATATATATCAGTTAGATGCATACAGTTTCAAAAGGGCAGAACTGACTCAGTGCAGGGATTCAACCGCTAAAAACGCGCAAAAAAGGGTTATCTTTTGTTCCCACACCCACATATAACGCATTCAAAACACACGTAGAACTTTTTAAATTTACTAGAAAACTCAAGATAATGGATGTTTTCTCAGATAAAGTTACCACCAGTCAAGAATTTTCTATTGTAAAAAAACCTAGCAAATGGATACCGAATAATGTTCCCAACCCTGTAATTCAAACATATGAGAAGCTAATATTAAATGATTTACAAATTATAGAACAGCAGAATAATTCAAGGAAATGTTTCATATGACAAAAGAAGAAAAAATGGCATTAACATCATTGGGTAAAGACACCAAAGTAGTAATTAAATCTGCAGACAAAGGGGATAGTATAGTTATTATGGATAGGGATAAATATGTTCAAAAAATTGACCGGCAACTGTCTGATCGAGTTTTTTTTTATCAGATTTTAGATAAAGATCCCACTGCAGTCATAAAAAAGGACATTGACAGTCTTTTATCAAGTGCAAAAGAAGGAGGGTATCGTACAAATAAAGAGTTTGATTTTTTAACAGTTGCACACCCAATCACACCAACTATCTATATTTTACCTAAAATCCACAAATCTAAGACAGATCCCCCTGGCAGACCTATAATTTCAGCGAATGGATCTCTCCTTGAACCTCTCGCGATTTTTTTAGACAAATTTTTAAAACCACAGGAGAGAAGATTCCGTCATTTTTAAGAGATTCTACACATTTTATCAATTTTTTAAATGATTTTAAGAATTTTAAGGATGACATTTTAATGGTAACTATGGATATTGAATCATTGTACACCAACATTCCACAAGACGCAGCCCTGGATATTATTTTACAGCAACTGTTACTACACAACCAATACAAAAGAGTACCTAATCATTTTCTGATGGAATTGGCAGAGTTTACTTTAAAATTTAATTTTTTTGCTTTTAATAGGAAGTTTTATAAGCAACTTAAGGGAGTAGCCATGGGTTCTCATATGGCTCCCTCAATAGCCAATTTGTATGTAGCAAAATTTGAAGAATCATATTTAATCGATCATGATTTTAAAGATAATATACTTTTTTGGAAACGGTATATTGATGATATTTTTTTAATTTGGAAGGGTAGCAGTGAGCTTTTACATCGTTCTCATTCGTGGTTGAATACCTGAGATTCTAATTTGAAATTCACTTTAGTTTTTAATTCCAGATGTATTTCTTTTTTAGATGTTTTAGTGAATTTTAAGGATGGTTCATTTCAACAGATATTTTTAGAAAACCGACAGATACAAACAAATTACTACATTATGAAAGTTATCATAATAAATCTTTACAATGCAATTTGCCTTATTCCCAATTTTTAAGACTGAAGCGCCTGTGCGGCGATGAACAAACATTTTATGAAAGATCGATAGAAATGTCAGATAGATTTTTGGATAAATCTTACCCAAAGAAATACATTTTGGAGGGGTTTAACAAAGCTGCCAAACAGGATAGAAAGGATTTATTACAACTCAAAAATAAAAAAAGCAATGATCGTATTGTCTGCCCTATTACTTTTACCCATATGTCATTTCAAATTAAGAAAATTTTAAAGAAGTATTGGTCGATTTTACAAATTTTACCGCATTTTAAAGATAAAAATTTGATGATAGCAAATAAAAGAGAAAAAAATATCAAAGAACACATTTCACCATCAGCTTTACCGGAAAAAAGGTTTCAAGATATAAGACCAGCAGGTCATCGGCCATGTGGCCACTGCTCTGTCTGAATTGTCAGTATGAAAACAACTGTTTTGAATATTCCAGAGAGAAGTAAAACGTTTAAACTCAATAGCTTTACTAACTGCAAAGGCGTCATTTATATAGTATTCTGTCCATGTGGAAAGATGTATATTGGTAAAACTATAAGAAAATTTAACAAAAGAATAATAGAGCATAAGAGTAGCATTAATAGAAAAATAGAAACAAAACTTTTGGTATCACATACTTTAGAGCAAAATCATAAATTTGAAGAATATAAATTCTGTGTCCTGCAACAGCCTGTTCTCAATTGGCGAGGTGGAGATCTAGATAGTTTACTTTTACAATTAGAACAAAAATATATTTTTGAATTCAACACTGTAGAACCGTATGGTATAAATCTTGATGTTGATTATTCGGTGTTCTTATAAAGATGCACAACATTGGTCTGGTAGTTTCATTTTTACTATTTATTTAGTATTTGGTTTATTTTTAACAGGTCTCTGTATTATGTTTTGATATACTTTATTTTTTAATTTTTAGTTCACTGATTTATTTAATGATTCATTTAATTTTTACTTTTTATATAGATATTAATTATTTATTTATTTATTCATTATTATTTTTTATGTGATGCAACATTTTCACTACATTTTCAATTTTATCACATTTTTCAGCAGTTGGCTATTTGTTTTATTCTTTACAGGTCCTAGTATTATATCATATTTACCACTTTTTTATTTTATTATTTATTTTTTATTATTCTACTGACACACTAAATAGAAGGTCGTAATGTTAACTATTAGATTCCTTTTTCCCATATGCCTCCTTGTATTTGTTTGACACATTGGTCGGCATGATTTTTTAGCAGCATGTATTCATTTTTTGTATTACATAAATAGTGACGTTTTTTGTTTGTGCATACTTTAAATTTATTTAGTTTGTCTTCATTCATTTCTTGCTTGGACTGTATGCTTATAATTAGTATATATTTTTAAGTTAGTTCCGAGCTGTCACATACGTGATATTTGAGTATACGCCCCCTTAATATGATTGATGCGATCTTCCCTTCAGTTGTCACATACGGGGTACTTGTAGATACGCCCACTTCACTTGATTGACGCTATTTTTCGCGCAGCGTTTAAATTTCTGTACTGAGCCAGGTCTGTCCTTTTGAAACTGTATGTAACTAATTTTAAAACATCCTTCAAAGTAAAAAGTGAGTTGTTACATATGGTACATTTAAGGATACGCCCCCCTAATATGATTGATTGCGATTTTTCCGGTATTTGAGGACACGCCCCCCTTTTTACTTGATTGACGAGTTTTTTTGCGCGTTTTTAGCGGTTGAATCCCTGCACTGAGTCAGTTCTGCCCTTTTGAAACTGTATGCATCTAACTGATATATTTTTTTTTTTTTAAAGTTCACTGTGATCTGTTTTTTAAATATTTAAATATTTTTAAATATATTTAAATATTTTAAATATTAGCCCTTCTCATATGAGTGCATTATGGCTGGACTCTCTCTCTCCCTCCCCCCCCCCCCCCCCCCCCCCAAGTGGTTGTAGATAGGAATTACGACAATTCTGGCACTTACCGCAAAGTGCAAATAAGTAATCGCAATTTGTGGTAATACTATGCGAAGCGCTAAGATAGCGCACTTTGCAATAAACAGCCTATTACCATAAAACACGCCCCTTTTCCTATCACATGTGATATTTAGTGCATTTTGATAAATCCAGGCCTAAGTGGTTTAATGCAATTTATGGTAACCCATCTTAATTAGTAAACTGCTTAAATGCAGTACAGTTCATTAATAGTGTCCACAGTTTAAGCTCATATTTTTTGCATTATCAGTAACACTGAAGTGGCGCTATCAATAACATGTGTCAACAGTTATAGAATGTTTGTTCAGTACCATATTCAATATTTAACACCAGAAAAGGTGTTAACAAAAACACCTGTTATAGTGTTAACAATAATGCAAAAAATTTAGTTTTAAGCAGAAAAAATATTAATGAGCTGCTTTAGTATTCCACTTTCCTCTCTATGGTGCCCATGCAATAAAATTGATGATATTAAGTAGGAGGAACCACAAAAAAGCAGTATTATTTTTTTTTTTTTTGTGGGGCTTGGAGCATGTCAAGACATAAGTTCTGGAGCTGGCATTAATTTTTGCATGTTAAAATGTGTTCGTCCAGCGCATTGTGATTTTTTGCATTGGAGGTAATAGCTAATAGCCTCATCTACATGGCATTTACATGTCAATTAGCGCTATTAGCTACGTGCTGGTTTGGACGAGCATTTTGGATGCCTTAATCCCATTATTGCATCGGGAGTTATTTTGCACGTCCAAAATGCGCATCCAACTGCACATCAAGCTGTGCACTATGCTGACTACACTATATTGCATCGGCCCCTATATTGTTGAGGATTTCTACATCACTGTTGCTCAGTATGTCTTTCTTTATCTGCTCCCTAGGTTTTCTTTGCATCTGTCCGTTCCGGTGGTAGCAGCCAAGTCTACTTCATGACTCTAAACCGGAACTGCATCATGAACTGGTGAGAAGCTCATGCACTAAAGGACTGACAGAACACACTGGATGACAGGGAATTATTTTCTGAGTGTGATAAGTGTCTGATGAAGATGATGACAACAAAAAGAAAACAAAAAAATTTAAAGTAAAATCTGGTATATATAGATTTTTTTTTTCTTTAAACCTGCTTTTCCTGATTGTGATCACCAGACCCTGCTGGGATGTGACGTCATGCCTACAGCTTTTGTGGTCATGTGACTGTTTACCATCATGCTGTTTGTCATGAAGTTGCACCTGATATGATTACATTTTTTCTGGTTTTTTTTGTTTTATGCTTTTGATTGCTCGAGGACAATCGGTGAAGTAAATATTATTGCAAAGAGAAAAAACTGAAATTTTTAGCGGTTAAATTGTAAAGAAATGGATGACTTTCCTGACCCCTCATTTTTGCTTTGTGGGGAATGGGCAAAAAAGGCTGGATGGGAGAAGAATTTCCAGGAACCTCTAAAGTGAAGGAGAGGACAACAGATGTGCTCAATTTTGCAGGGAGGGGCTGCATGTAAGAGCTGGAGACCCTGATGGAAGGGGGGATAGGAAGCACTTTATATTGCCGAAGGCACATCACTTTGGTATTTGCCTTGAATTATTCTCTGGTTGTACTCATCACCACAACTTTCCATCCCTCCACATACACGCACAAACAAACACGTGAGTAGGCCACACCAGCTCATGCATCTTTGCTTGTGGATTCCTGAGTAAGGTGTCTGAAGAGTAACTGATAATTCTGGCATCTAGGGAGAAGTCTGAAAGTGCAGAAGAAAAGCTGGTAGTGGTGGTAAACCTAGGATACTATAAGAATAGCTGGTAGTTCTAGATTAATAGTGGGATGCCTAGGTGCACATTGCGGGGGAGATGGTAACTCCAAAATAATATCAGAATAGAGTGTTGGGGGTGAGAAGAAGCTGGTAAGTCTGTAATAGTGGTGGAAGGACGACAGAGGGGGAGCTAAAACTCTAGAAAAATGGTGGAAAGCCAAAATGAGCTGCTGGCTGGCGTAATAGTAAGAGTGGAAAGTCAGCTGTGTGGGGCAGAGTTGGGGGCAGCTGATAATGCTACTGCCATGCTGGGCAGCCAGGATCACAGTGACAGAGTTAGTAACTTCAGAGTCATTGTGCAAAATTCAGGAATGCAGAGAGGCAGCTGCTAACACCAGAATAACACTGGGAAGCCTGGAAGTACAGAGAAGGAACTAATAACTCCAGGGTCATGATGAGAAGCCTGGGAAAGCTGATAACTCTGGAGTAATGATGGGTAACCTGAGAGCACAGAAGGGGAGCTGGTAACTCCAAAAGTGTTTTCAATTCACTGCTTCCCCAACACTGTCTTCACTTCAAAGAAATTATTTCTCTTTGTTTCCTATCACTAGAAGGCAGGAGGCAATGCCTTTGTACTTTTTAGATAGGGCAAATGGCTATAGGAATTATGTGCCACCTCTGCTTCAGCAGTGAGAGAGGCTCATTAGCAATTATCTGCCTCTCCCTGACAGTGACAGATAGAAGGACCTTACCCCTTCTGTCAGAGGAACCATAGAAGCAAAGAGAAGTCTCCAGTTCTCCCTCCACAAACAGCACACTCTGTGGGAGATTACAATCTGTACAGGAATCCATGTATAACAGCAGCCCTCACATTCTCTCTGGAGCTCTATGCACTAAATCACCCAGAGCAACCCAGTCCAAAGACTCGGCTCTTCTCTGCCACTGGTCCACGAGACACAGGTGGCAGACATGGGCCAGTTCTAAAATTAGAAGAAAAAAGATAGAGTCTAATACTTATTTTTGTAACTGACAGATGCCTGACAAGTTTGAACATTTAAGGAAAATAACAGAATGATCACAGCTAGAGATATTTTATGTAGCAAATTGTAACAAAAATAAAAATAAAAAATTAATCAGGGTTTAAAGTATTCTGAATGGTGAAGATGTACCCCATCTTCTCCCTTAAACATTTAATAAAGTATCTGCTCTTGAGTCTGTCTGCCACTGCTCTTTTGTTCATTTTGCTTTTTTCTGTCACCATAGTCTAAAGTGTCTCCCCATTTTGAGAGCTTTCAATGCAGGACTACAGTTTCTTCAGAATGTAGTGCGAGAAAAAACCAGGGCTGATTCAGCTTGGTTTCCTTTCCCCAGTTGATCTTTCTGGATGAATTACCAACTGACTGGGCTTTACCCATGCTCTCCTCATGCCTCCCACCCCATTATGCATGGATTTTAATCTTGCTCATTTTAGAAAATCAAACCTGCCAGTCCAAGCATGCAATAGATGAAGAAACAGAAGTAGATTACTTTGCTTTTAAGAAAAGGAGCCTGTTGATAATCCTGCAATGAAATGTGTTATCGTATCACCAAAGATCCAGTGTGGGATGTTCAGATCAAGGTTTATTTTGAGATTTCCATTGCTATCAATGGCTCATATCTTATATTGAAGAGTTTGGAAAATGAAATGCAGCAAATTGAGATATCTGAGAACGAGCTCATGAACTTATGAAAACAGCGCTGTACAAACACACAAAATATTCTCCTAGACAAGCAGGATGGTCGTCCTCACATGTGGGTGACATCATCCGATGGAGCCCAGCACAGAAAACTTTTGTCAAAGTTTCTAGAAGCTTTGGCCAGCACACTGAGCATGCCCAGCGTGCCACTATCCATGCATCCATGCGAGATCCCCCTTCAGCCTCTTTTCCGTGGTGCAATTGTCTTGCAGTTCATGGAGCTCCACTCTTTTCTTGTTTTTTGCTAAAAGGTGTGTTTTCCCAGTTCCATCGTCAGTGCCTCCTCGGTGTGGTAGGTTAATGTTGCTGCTTTTTTGTGGTTGATTCCCAACACCTCACCTCTTGGTGACGGCGGGTCATCAACCGCACACAGGATATCTTTTATGGCATGGTTTTCGTCTGGGCCAGTGATCCTTGTCCATCATGAATCCACATGAGGTTTATATCCTCTTCCTGGGGTCCATGCACGACATCCGTGGGTGTCGCCTGTGTGATTATACATGACTTGATAAGATGGAGAAAGTTTTCGGCTCTTCCAAGTCTGCTCCATTCACACCCATGTCAGAGTTATCGACACCAAGAGGTCGCGGGGAGCCCCTTGATATGATCCCTCTCGCTACTCCTCTCTCTACTTCTAAGGTTCGTGGGGACGGTGACTGATCCTCCATGATCTCACTGATGTCCCAACACTGGATTCCTCTGCCTCTTCCGCAGCGTGGTACTCGAGGTGGCTATACCACTACCGAAGCGACCCCAGCCATCGGAGGCCCCATCCTCCGATGCCCCCAGGAGTCCCAGGTGTTCCCCACCGATATCTGTACTGGGCATGTGCAACCTCGGAGACCCTAGGAAGAGCCAATGATGCCGCATTCCTCCTCTTCAGTCCTGGCCTTGCTGGTCTTCCAGGAGAAGCTGAATTGCAGGGTTCAGACCAAGGTGCTCAGAGCTCTTCAGAGTGTCCAGCCGCCCGTGCCACCAGCCCCCATACTGATGCTTGAGCCTCCACCGTCTATCCTAGCACCCCTGCTTGAGCGTCTGACATCCTTTTAGGCACCCTACTGATGCAACCAGTGCCCAAGGTCCTTCGATCCTCCAATGGCCACAGATTCTCCCCACCAGAGTGATCCAGATCATGGGTCCAAGGAGGAGGAAGTGGCCGGTACTGCGTTCCCGAGGCCTCGGTTCCCAGAGACTTTACCGGGTCCTTCCGGCCTCCTGTGGCCCCCCGTCCCCTCAATGCCAAGAGAACCGTCGATTCCTGCAGTGCCCACAGGCCTGGCCCGCATCGTGCTGGCCCTAGTGAGGAGGAAGTGCCTTATGACCCATGGAGGGGTGGTGATTCTACGGAGTCTTCCTCTGATTACTCAGACGACTCCTTCCCAGATGCTTCCTCACCTGAGGAAAAGGCATTGGTCTTCCCCCAAGGATCTGTCCTTCGTGGGGTTTATCAGGGCCATGACTACTTAAAGAGGAGGATGCGCGACACAAGATCCTGGAGGTACTTCAGTTTGTCGACGCTCCAAAGGAAATTGTGGTGGTTCCCATCCATGACATCTTCGACGACCACCTCCTTCGAATGTGAGAGCACCTGATCTCTATCTCCCCTGTCAATAGGAAGACAGATGCCATCTATTTGGTGCAACAAGCCATGGGGTTAGAGAAGCGGAACCTCCCCACCAGTCAATGGTTGTATAGTCCGCTCTCAAAAAAGCCAGGCACTCCCATACTCATGCCACTGCCCCTCTGTGGCAATAACATAGGGAGCTCGATGCCTTGGGCCACAAGGTCTTCCAGAATGCTATGCTTATCACCCAGATTGCCACATACCAGTTGTACATGACTCAGCAGGAGGCGCTCTCCGCTATTGTCCTGCAGGGCTTTGAGGCTGGCAAGCAAAGTTCGACATCTTTGAAACTGCAGTTCCTGTAGCCACCGTGGGCATCGGCACCCATAGGATGGCCTGGCTCAGGGCTTCTGATATCTGTCCAAAGGTGCAGGAGAAACTAGCTGACCTCCTCGGCACAGGTGACAGCCTCTTTGGGGATAAGGTCCAGGATGCGGTGGCCGAGTTGAAGGACCACCACAACACCCTTCAACAGCTCTCCACTAGCGCTTCTGACACCCCTTCTTCTGCCAGGAAACCTTCCAGGCCCAGTTCCAGGAAGCCCTTTCACAGCAAAGGAAATATCAGCTGGCCGCCTGAGCTCGTACATCATGAACTAGCTCCAGGGGCCACCCTCGCCAACAGCAAGCACCCAGAACTCAGCCAGTGCCCCTGCAAGCCCCAGCTATGGGGTTTTGACTGGCAGTGAGGGATACCTCTGGTGAGCATACCCCTGATGCTGGATCCCCTGGTGAGAGGCAGGCTCCTCAGCTTTGCCCATCGCTGGGAGATCATCTCGGACCAATGGGTCCTTACCATAGTTCATCAGAGGTACCGACTCAACTTCAACCGGCTCCCAGGGACCTCTCCCCCATGTTCATCCTCCCAGCAGGACATACTTCCTGTCCTTCTCGCAGCTGGAACAGTGGATCCCGTATCTTACCCTCAGCAGGGCCAAGGGTTTTATTTGAGGTATTTCCTTATACCAAAGAGGAGCAGGTGCTTGTGCCCCATTCTTGACCTCAGGGCGTTGAATAAGTTTCTCTTAAGAGAAAAGTTCAAGATGGTCTCTCTGGGTATGCTGATACCTCTCCTCAGAAGAGGAGACTGGCTCTGCTCCCTCAATCTCAAGGAGGCTTACGCTCACATAGCCATCTTCCCCGGCCACAGAAAATACCTCCATTTCGTGGTGGAGAAGGTGCACTAACAGTACAAGGTGTTGCCTTTTGGGCTGGCTTCCACCCCCTCGCGTCTTCACCAATTGTCTAGCGATGATGGCTGCATACCTCCGGCATCGTGCAGTTCACATTTTCCCATACGTGGATGACTGGTTGGACAAGAGCAATTCCCACGAGGTGGCCCTGTGTGCTCTGACCCTAACAGTGCGAACACTGCAATCCTTGGTGTTCATGATCCACTACCCCAAGTCTCAACTCTAACCATCTCTGCAGCTGGACCTCATAGGAGCCAGGTTGGACGTGGTGCAGGCAAAAGCATTCTTGCCCCGCAACCGGGCTCTTGCCCTCACCTCACTGGCAACCTTATGTGCAGCAGCCAGTGTGTGATTGCCCGCCTCCTGCTCCAATTGCTAGGCCATATAGCGGCCTCAGTCCATGTTACCCTTCTTTCCCAATTGTGCATGCACAGGGCACAATGGACCCTGTGGACGCAGTTGCAACAGGCTGCCCAGGAACTCGAGACTGCTCTCTCGGTCATGGAACCCATGAGAATATCTCTGTCCTTTTACCTTGGAATCGATTTGGGATGCAATTCAGGAACTGAATACAAATATTTCTAAACAAATAAATCCTTTGGTCACCTCCCTAGGTCTGCTAGACCATCATTTAAAGTTGGCTGAAAGTGGGATATCCACTAATAAAAATGTCTGTCTCAATCTTAAACTGGAAATTGGGAAAGTTTCAGTTTTCCAGCATTCTATTAGTAAAGGAAATCAAGTCTTAACTAACAGACTTGAACAACTGGAGAATCAGATACGTGGGAAAGATCTCCATATTATAAACTTTGCAAAAGACCCCGCAACATCTCCTAAAGACATGTGGAAAAAATACTTATTAGAAGTTCTTAAGATTCCTGAGCAAACTTTGACTTTAATGTCAAGGGTTTATTATATCCCACAGTCAATAAGAGTTTATTCAGACCAAAAGGGGTTTAATATTATATCCCCAATCGATTTACCATTGTTGGATCTCACTAATCTATTAGAGACATCCCAGAAAGAACTGATCTCTCCGGCATCACTTATTGTTATTTTTCTATTGGAATCTGATCGGGACTGGATATTAAGATTATTCTTTCATCACTGTTTGGATATCTTTTTTGATCTTAAGATAAAGGCCTATTCTGATCTGGCAAGACACACAAATGAAAAGGAAACAGTTTTTGATATTGAGGCTGAAGGTTTTGGAAATAGGAGCATTATTTTTCCTAAAATTTCCCTGTAAACGTAACAGAATGCCTCGTATATTTTCTTCTTACCTTCTCAACTTACAGCATTTCTGTCTGATAAGGATATATTACCAATTACCTTATCTTTTTCCCCCATTGCAAGGACTGAGCTAAGGGTTTGGCATAGGTTCCTTTGAAATTGTGTATGATCCCCGTATAGCCAGTCTGATTCTTATTTGTGTTATTTCCTGAGCTTGTGTCGGATCCCTCCCATAGTGGGCTTGGATATTGAGACAAATTTTTACTATTATATCCTTTTTTTTTTTTCTTTAATTATAATGGAACTTGTTTCTTCTGAAGAAATGTCTTCTTTTTCCTTTATAATCATTTAGGTAATTTATGTCTCTGTGATTACAAATCAAGTGTTTTTCTTGAATGTAATTATAAAATTTAATAAAAAATTAAAAAAAAACAAAAAAGAGAATATCTCTTCCTGATGGGATAACATCTCCAATCTGCAGTGGGGAGTTCCCTTCCAGGCTACTCTGCCTCAGGTGGAACTCACAACCAATGCCTCTTCTTAGGGCTGGGGCGCCCATTGGTGGATGGGCTTCACATGCAGGGTTTCTGGACTGCCCACAAAGCCCACTGCTAGATAAAGTTTCTGGAGCCCTGGGCAATTTGCTATGTTTTGTGGGCATTCAGAGACCGGTTGTCCCACAAAGAAGTCCTGATCCAGCTGACAACCAGGTAGCAATGTGGTATATCAACAAATGGGGAGGCACAGGCTTGTTCCTCCTCTATCATGAGGTGGTGTGGGTGTGGACCTGGGCCCTATCACAGGGGATGTCGTTGCGTGCGATGTAACTACCTGGGTGTCTGAACATGCTGGCGGACCGGCTGAGTTGTTCCTTCCAGCCGCACGAATGGTTCCTCAATCCGGAGGTAGCAGCCAATCTGTTCCATCGGTGGGGTACTCCAGATGTGGACCTCTTCGCCTCCCCGCACAATCATAAGGTGAGCAGGTTCTGCTCCCTGTCATTGGGGGGGCGGACATCTGGCCTGTGATGCCTTCTCCCTTCACTGTGGGAGAGGTCTGCTGTATGCATACCCTCCTCTTCTGTTCCTCTTGAAGACCAAGCTGAAGCTTCAACAGGACAGAAGGACCATGATCCTCGTGGCACGTTTTTGGCCCTGACAGGCCTGGTTCCCTCTCCTCTGGGACCTGTCGATCAGGCCCCCCATCTGACTGGGGACCATGCCGGATCTGATCACGCAGAACCAGGGCACCCTGTGCCATCCGAACTGTTCAGTTCGGAATTAACAGCCTACTTGTAGTTAGCAATCTGTTCAGTTCAGAATTAACAGTCTGCTTGGGATTAGCAATCTGTTGTTATTTAGGAGAGTTGTGGGTGGATCCTTGGACTGGTGGCAGATGACCATGCCCCCGGGGGAAGATCCTGAGAGGGACCACGGGTCAGGCTCAGAGTAAGGAGACAGACACACACTAGTTCTTTTATTAGACAGTATACTGAACCACCAGAGGTGGCAGTAGTGAGCTGGAATGCCCAGCTGGGCTGTAGTCCCTCAGATACTGGAACAGCGATCCCTGGAGGCTGAGCTGTAGAGAAACTGAAATATAGTGAGTAGGCAGGGTATGCAGAGTTCATGTACTGAACCAGATGGTAACACTCACACAATGTCTCATAGAAGCCCAGGAGCTGGAATGTATAGGCCCACGAGGAGCGAGTACCTGGTTCCAGGGAAAGCTCTGAGAGAGCGATGGTAACTCACTGATGTAGTTGGCAGTGATGATTTCCAGGCAGAAAAGAGTACCGAGTAAGTCTGGAAACGAGGGCCCTCGAGGAGCGAGTACCGGTTCCAGACTGTCACCTGAAAAACAAAGGAGAGAGCGAGGCCCCCGAGGAGCAGGTTCCCCTAGTAAGTCCGAGGAGGCAGAGTAGCTTAGGTAGAGTAACCCTTGCTAACTCAATCTGTTAGCAAATTATATATCTGTCACGGGTGACGTCATCTTCGGGGGACGCCCCTGAGGTTCACGCCATCGCCGGTACTTCAGTCAGGGCCGCACTGTGCGCACGCCCCTAGGCCTCCAGGAAACATGGCGGTTTGCAGCATCCAGCCGGTCCGGGGACGCCGGAGGACTTCGGCAGAAGAATGCCGCGGCAGCCAATCTTCCCGTGGGTGAAGAGGGAGGCGCCAAAGAGGTAAGGAGGGCGGAGAGAGGGCGTCTGGAACCGACGGACACAACACAAACCTCCGGGCATTGGCTCTAACAGCTTGGATGTTGAGCGCGTACCAACAGTAAGGTCCGTACACTGAAGCGAAGTAAGGGACTGTGCGATTTCCATCGCAGGCCCGTCCCTTTGGAACAAATTGCCACAAGAACTATGGCTACAACAAAATTTGAAGAGATTCAGGAAAGATCTAAAGATATGGCTTTTAAAACAGGCTTTTGAAACGGTCACTGAAGCATGAGCTAGGTTTTCTATCTGATCTATTTTTAGTCTGTTCTTATCTAATTTTAATGTTAATTTTAGTCCTGAAGTCACTGAAGCATAAGCCAGGTTTTTACATGATCTACTTTTTAGTTTGTTCTTATCTAATTTAAATTGTTATTTTTAATTTTATTTTTAGATAGTTTTTTATAGAAGTTTATGTATGGAAATTTTACGATGTATTGTTATTTTTTCTTCTCCTTGTGTTTTTTAAATTGTCTATTGTAAACTGTGGAGATAGAACTCGTTCTGTGCAACAGTATATAAAAATTGTATAAATAAATAAATAAGTAGTCCTTCATCCCTTGGCCCTCTCAAACAGTGTCTCCCAGGTGCTGGTGGCTTCTAGGAAACCTTCCACCCGGAAGTCCTACAGTTTGAAGAGAAGATTCACCATCTGGGTTGCGGGGCATAGCTTGGATCCATTCACATGCCCCATTACCCAGTTGCTGGACTACTTGTGGCATCTTTCTGAATCTGGGCTTCAAACCAGCTCAGTCAGGGTCCATCTCAGTGCTGTGAGTGCATACCATCGAGGCTTCACCGGTACATCCGTAACGGTGCAGCCTTTAGTAGGTCATTTTATGAGGGGCCTGCTCCTGCTGAAGCCCCCTCTTCGGCCTCCTGTTGCATCCTGGGACCTCAGCATTGTCCTGGCACAGCTTATGCATCCTCCCTTTGAGCCACTGCGTTCCTGCAACACAAAGTTCCTCACCTGGAAAGTTATATTCTTGGTGGCACTTATTTTGGCTCATATAGTCAGTGAGCTTCAGGCCTTGGTTATGCACCTGCCATACACAAGGTTTTTTTCACGATCTTGTGTATGCACCCGGGCTAAGCTTGTGACTGATTTCCTCCCTAATCAGTCCATCGTTTTACCCACCTTCTTTCCTATGTCTCATTCCCACCCAGGTGTTGATACTCTGGACTGCAAGAGGGCCTTGACTTTCTATTTAGATTGCACATCCAGTCACAGGCACTCCACTCAGCTCTTTGTGTTCTTAGATTCAAACCAGCTGGGAGAGACGGTGGGTAAACATACTGTATCCAACTGGCTGGCAATTGCATTGCCTTCTGCTATGTGCAAGCAGGCCTTCCACTGGCCAGCAGAGTTAAAGTTCACTCTGTGCTTGCTATGGCAACATCGGTGGCTCATATGCGATCAGTCCCCGTCATCGAAATTTTCTGGTCCGCAACATGGAGTTCTCTTCACACGTTTGCAGCTCAATAGTGCCTGGACAAGGATGGCATCAGGACAGTGCCTTTGGTCAATCCATCCTGTGCAATCTGTTCCAGACTTAAACCCAACTCTTCCTGCCTAGTGCCCCTGGTGGGAACCAAGTAGTCCCCAGCCGACCAACAGCACCGCAGTTGTTGTACCTGTTGGCACTTTGTTCGGTACCTGTTGGTCTTGTCTGCTGCCGGGGACAGCCTGGAGCTTTTGATATTCACCCACATATGAAGACTACCATCCTGCTTGTCCTAGGAGAAAACGCAGTTGCTTACCTGTAATAGGTGTTCTCCTAGGACAGCAGGATGTTAATCCTCAGGAATCCCACCCGCCTCCCCTCGGAGTTGGGTTCTACTTCTGGTTTGTTTGTTTTATTTTTTCACTTGTATTGTTACGAGACTGAAAGGGGACCTCGCATGGATGTGCAGATTGTGGCATGCTGGGCATGTTCAGTGTACTGTTCAAAACTTCCAGAAACTTTGACAAAAGTTTTCCATGCTGGACTCCATCGGATGATGTCACCCACATGTGAGGACTAACATCCTGCTGTCCTAGGAGAACACCTGTTACAGGTAAGCAACTGCACTGTCCCTGCTCAATAGAGCTTACAATCTAATAAGACAAACATACAGGACAAGAGACTTGAGGTATTTCAAAAAGCAAGACAATGATTAGAAAAGAAAGTTAGTTAATGAGGCTTAAAGCAGACATTGAGGTCAAAGATTTAAAAGCAGCTTCAAAAAGGTGGGTCTTTAGATGGGATTTATAGAAATATCTATATGCTAATGCCAAAATTTTAAAAAGTAAGATGGGAGAGTTAGAATGTATAGTACTGAATGAATAAGTAGTCATAATTAGCACCTCAGAGACCTGGTAGAAGGACCGTAACTAATGGGATAGTGCGATACCAGGATACAAATTATATCTCGGTGATAGGGTGGTTCAGCTTGTGGGGGATTGACTTTTTATGTTAGGAATGGCATAGACTCCAACAGGATAAATATCCTGCAGGAGACTAAATTCAAGTATAATTTTTATGGGTAGAAATTCCATGTGTAATGGGGAAGAGTATAGTGGTGGGGGTATTTACCAACCACCTGGCCAGAGTGAACAGATTCATAATTAAATAACAGAAATTAGGGAAGCTAACAAATTTAGCAGCACAGTAATAGGAGATTTCAGTTATCCTAATATTGACTGGGTAAATGTCACATCATGACATGCTATGGAGGTAAAGTTTTTAGATGAAATAAATGACTATTTATTGCAGCAACTGGTCCAAGAACCTATGAGGGGGAGTCATTTTAGACCTATTGTAGGTGAATGTAGAATTTGGTATGAGAGTTAATAGTGGGGACCACTCGGCAATAGCGATAACACAATCAAGTTTGGTTTAATGTCTGGAGGGAGGACAATATGTAAATTTTCTGCTCTAACATTTAACTTTGAAAAGGGAGACTGACAAAATGAGGAAAATAGTTAGAAAAAACGAAATTGTGCAGCTACAAAAGTTGTTTACATAAGACGTAGACACTGATTAAAAATACCACCTTCAAAGCCCAAACATATATACCATGCATTAAAAAAGGAAGCCAAATGACTGCCGGCAGTAGAAAATCTTTGATCCATGCTTTGCTGAGCTGTTTCAGTACCTGGTTATTGCCTTCAGGAAACAGGTAAGATGTCTGCAGGCATATGTAGGAGGCTATCTCTCTTGCTCCTTTAGTTAGCATGTTGAAGTATATTTTTGTAGGTTGTTACTAAATATCTGTGTTCCATGCCAAATGTCCTTGGACATACTGTCTTCTGTGGGACTGTGCTCAAGAGGTTATCCAGAAATCTTTTCTGCACACTGATTCACAGCAGGGAACAGACAGACAATACTTAACCTAACTGATTAAGCCTCATTGACTAGGCCTCATGCTAATGCACATGTTCTTATTATTTTGTTATAATTATGAATGCTGATTTGTACGCCACTTAGAGCCTTGGTTTAAGTGGCCTATAACTAAAGATTCAATGTCTATCCTAGCTCTGCACTAACCCTAGCACTCCCCCCTCAAGGTATCTGAGGAGAACTAACAGTACCTAGCATAACTGAAGATATCTAATCCAGGTGTTCCCAACCTTTCAGGGTACAAGGACCTCTTTTCAGCTTCAAAAAGTTTCACATACCCCCACACACTTCTCTTTTTTTTTTTTTTTTGCATGCCATAATAAAAGAAATAAATGCACTCCAGAATCATTCATAATGTATAAAACTTTGATCTAAACTGAATATGTAAGATGGGCAAATTCAAAGCTATTTAAAAATTGTCCTTATAATTAAAGGCTAAGGCCATTCCATCTTCCAATCCAGCTGCAATGGAGAAAAGGAAGCAAGTTCAAAAAGGTTCCATGTTGATAATTTAGTGTGGCCTTGCAGAAAATTGGCACCAATACCTACAGATCTGCAATCTAATTTTCAAAGGGAAACTGCGGAGCTCAGTCTCCTATTTTTTTTTTTTAATAAACGTTTTATTGGTAGTTTCAATAACAAAATTACAAGCGTACCAGGAGGTGCGGGTTACTGTGGCACTGCCCAGTTTCGGAACAACCAGATACACAATTGATAGATCAAAGATTAACCCCACCCCCCCCCCCCAAATCCCCTCCCCATCCCATCCCTTGAGGTCCTGAAGTGGTGCAAGAAGTGTCATCTGTGGTACAGGAGAGCCAGAAGCTGTCGTCCCATGAGTCAGAATTATTAAACTCAATCATTTAATAGTCTACTCCTGGCGCAATGTGGAAGAGTCTGAATGTAGGGTTCCTAAACATCCAGGAAACGGCTCCTGTGGCGAGGTGAGCTTCGAGACGAGAGATATTCCATATGCATAAGTGAGTAAAAGAAGTTTCTCCAGGTCCAAAACGAAGGCGGCTTCATGTCCCTCCAACCCAATAGAATACTGTGTACAATTCTGATCGCCGCATCTCAAAAAAGATATAATTGCGATGGAGAAGGTACAGAGAAGGGCTACCAAAATGATAAGGGGAATGGAACAACTCCCCTATGAGGAAAGACTAAAGAGGTTAGGACTTTTCAGCTTGGAGAAGAGACGACTGAGGGGGGGATATGATAGAGGTGTTTAAAATCATGAGAGGTCTAGAACAGGTAGATGTGAATCGGTTATTTACTCTTTCGGATAGTAGAAAGACTAGGGGGCACTCCATGAAGTTAGCATGGGGCACATTTAAAACTAATCAGAGAAAGTTCTTTTTTACTCAACACACAATTAAACACTGGAATTTGTTGCCAGAGGATGTGGTTAGTGCAGTTAGTATAGCTGTGTTTAAAAAAGGATTGGATAAGTTCTTGGAGAAGGCCATTACCTGCTATTAAGTTCACCTAGAGAATAGCCACTGCCATTAGCAATGGTAACATGGAAGAGACTTAGTTTTTGGGTACTTGCCATGTTCTTGTGGCCTGGATTGGCCACTGTTGGAAGCAGGATGCTGGGCTTGATGGACCCTTGGTCTGACCCAGTATGGCATTTTCTTATGTTCTAATAGGATCACCCGCTTCCCCACCAGACAGGCTTTTTGTATCAGGAGATGGGTACCAGGATCTCGTATCCTCAGGGATGGAATACAGCCAAAAAGAAGCCACAAAAGCGCTACTGGAATAGAAATTGTTAAAATGGTAGCCAGATATTTCGCAATTTTCGTCCAAAAAAGCTTAATAGCCAGGCAGGCCCAAAAAGCATGCGCTAAGGTGCGAATAAACTGCGGACAGTGACCACAGGAGGTGGAATCAGCAATATTTGGTGATGTGCCAGCTGTGGAGAGACATAAGCCTTCCCTAAAAATTTATATTGGAGCTCTCTATAATAGGAATTAATGGAAAGTCTGGCCACCCAACAATAACAAACATGCAATGTTGAAGGTGTAACCTCAAACTCCCCATCCCCAGTCCAACGATCTGAAAGCGTAGCGTAAATCTCCACCCGCCCGATAGTACGCAGCTGCTTATAATAAGATAAGGAAGGGATGGGAGTTTTATCCAGTTGTAAAATCTGTTCTAATTTCTGGAATGTGGTCTATTGCCGAAATGCAACAGGTAATGCTTTCAAATAATGGGTAATTTGCAAATAAGGGAATACTGAGAACCCTCCCCCCCAATCGATAGTATTCCTGGAAGTCAGTAAAGGGAAGCGGGTGGCCCTCCCTGGTGAGTAAGTGTCCAAGGCAGGTAATGCCAGCGCGTATCCAGAGCCGAAAGGCAGCAGTTTGAGATCCTGGAAGGAAATTGGCATTTCCAAGAATTGGCAGTAAATACACACAAACTCGAGGTGTCTGGGCCCAAGCTTGCCAAATCGGGCAGATAGTGATAGAAGAGGTCAAAAAAGTAGAGATTCTAGTAGGCTCCACTTGGAGAACATAAGTCACCTCTAGAGGCACTACCAAGGCACAATCTGCAACAGAAGAGATATGCTCTATATGTTAGAAATGTAAAGAAAAGCAAAAGGAAAATGAAACCTATCTTGTTCTCAAAGGAGGTGGCTGACAAAATTAAAGCTAAAAGAACAGCATTCAAGAAATATAAAAGATCCCAAAGGGAGGAGCACAAAGAAGAATATTTGATTCAACTGAGGGAGACGAAGAAATTAATCAAGTTGGCAAAAAGTCAAGCGGAAGAGAGGATTGCCAAAGAGATAAAAAATGGTGACAAAACATTTTTCAGATACATCAGCGAAAAGAGAAAAGTCCAAAGTGGTATAGTGAAATTGAAAGGTGGAAATGATCAATGTGTGGAGAGAGACGAAGAAATGGCAGAAATATTAAATGAATACTTCAGCTCTGTGTTCACTAAAGAAGACCCTGGAGAAGGACCATCTCTACACAACAAGAAACTGGAGGGAAGTGGAATAGATGAAAATCCTTTTACAGTAGAAAATGTATGGGAAGAGCTAAAGAATCTGAAAGTGGACAAAGCCATGGGGCCTGATGGGATTCATCCAAGGATACTGAGGGAGCTCAGAGATGTGCTGGCGGGTCCGCTGTGTGACCTGTTCAATAGATCCCTAGAAACGGGCGTGGTGCCGAGTGACTGGAGAAGAGCGGTGGTGGTCCCGCTTCACAAGAGTGGGAACAGAGAGGAGGCTGGTAACTACAGACCGGTTAGCCTCACTTCGGTGGCGGGAAAAGTAATGGAGTCACTGTTGAAAGACAGAATAGTGAACTATCTACAGTCCGGAGAATTGATGGACCAGAGGCAGCATGGATTCACCAGAGGAAGGTCCTGTCAGACAAATCTGATTGACTTTTTTGACTGGGTAACCAAGGAATTGGATCAAGGAAGAGCACTCAATGTCATCTACTTGGATTTCAGCAAAGCTTTTGATACGGTTCCGCACAGGAGACTGGTGAATAAAACGAGAAGCTTAGGAGTGAGTGCCGAGGTGGTGACCTGGATTGAAAACTGGTTGACGGACAGAAGACAATGTGTGATGGTAAATGGAACTTTCTCCGAAGAGAGACCGATTTTAAGTGGTGTACCGCAAGGATCGGTGTTGGGACCGATCCTTGCGGTACACCACAATATCTTTGTGAGCGACATTGCGGACGGGATAGAAGGTAAGGTTTGTCTTTTTGCGGATGACACTAAGATCTGCAACAGAGTGGAGACGCCGGAAGGAGTGGAGAGAATGAGACGGGATTTGAGGAAACTGGAACAGTGGACGAAGATATGGCAGCTGAGATTCAATGCCAAGAAGTGCAAAGTCATGCATATGGGGAGTGGAAATCCGAATGAACTGTATTCGATGGGGGGGGGGGGGGGGGGGGGGAAGGCTGATGTGCATGGAGCAGGAGAGAGACCTTGGGGTGATAGTGTCTAACGATATGAAGTCTGCGAAACAATGTGACAAGGCGATAGCAAAAGCCAGAAGAATGCTGGGATGCATAGAGAGAGGAATATCAAGTAAGAAAAGGGAAGTGATTATCCCCCTGTACAGGTCCTTGGTGAGGCCTCACCTGGAGTACTGTGTTCAGTTCTGGAGACCGTATCTACAAAGAGACAAGGACAAGATGGAAGCGGTACAGAGAAGGGTGACCAGGAAGGTGGAGGGTCTTCATCGAATGACATACGAGGAGAGACTGAAGAATCTAAATATGTACTCCCTGGAGGAAAGGAGGAGCAGGAGTGATATGATTCAGACTTTCAGATACTTGAAAAACTTTAATGATCCAGAGACAACGACAAACCTTTTCCTTGGGAAAAAAAATCAGCAGAACCAGAGGTCACGAGCTGAGGCTCCAGGGAGGAAGACTAAGAACCAATGTCAGGAAGTATTTCTTCACGGAAAGGGTGGTGGATGCCTGGAATGCCCTTCCGGAGGAAGTGGTGAAGTCTAAAACTGTGAACGACTTCAAAGGGGCGTGGGATAAACACTGTGGACCATCAAGTCTAGAGGGCGTGAATAAAGTGGAGGCAGCAAAACACTTCGCGGAGCGGCAGTAGCCACAGAGGCATTCAAACACTGCACAGAGTGACAGTAGCCACAGAGGCATTCACGGAGTGAGATGCCAGTGGCCAGTAGTTAGTGTTCCACCTTCACGGAGCGGAAGGATGGAGGGCTGCTATGTCAAAAAAAAATAAATAAAAAACAAACCAAAAAATAAAAACAGGGGTGGGTAAGAGTATGGGGCAAGGGTGTGGCCTGCTTGTTACAGCGGTTGCTACCCCTAATTGAGCTGGATGTCACTTAGAACATAAGAAAAAGACATACTGGGTCAGACCAAGGGTCCATCAAGCCCAGCATCCTGCTTCCAACAGTGGCCAATCCAGGTCATAAGAACCTGGCAAGTACCCAAAAACTAAGTCTATTCCATGTAACCATTGCTAATGGCAGTGGCTATTCTCTAAGTGAACTTAATAGCAGGTAATGGACTTCTCCTCCAAGAGCTTATCCAATCCTTTTTTAAACACAGCTATACTAACTGCATGAACCACATTCTCTGGCAACAAATTCCAGAGTTTAATTGTGCGTTGAGTAAAAAAGAACTTTCTCCGATTAGTTTTAAATGTGCCCCATGCTAACTTCATGGAGTGTCCCCTAGTCTTTCTACTATCCGAAAGAGTAAATAACCGATTCACATCTACCCGTTCTAGACCTCTCATGATTTTAAACACCTCTATCATATCCCCCCTCAGTCGACTCTTCTCCAAGCTGAAAAGTCCTAACCTCTTTAGTCTTTCCTCATAGGGGAGTTGTTCCATTCCCCTTATCATTTTGGTAGCCCTTCTCTGTACCTTCTCCATCGCAATTATATCTTTTTTGAGATGCGGCGACCAGAATTGTACACAGTATTCAAGGTGCGGTCTCACCATGGAGCGATACAGAGGCATTATGACATTTTCCGTTTTATTCATCATTCCTTTTCTAATAATTCCCAACATTCTGTTTGCTTTTTTGACTGCTGCAGCACACCGAACCGACGATTTCAATGGATTATCCACTATGACACCTAGATCTCTTTCTTGGGTTGTAGCACCTAATGTGGAACCTAGCATTGTGTAATTATAGCATGGGTTATTTTTCCCTATATGCATCACCTTGCACTTAACCACATTAAATTTCATCTGCCACTTGGATGCAGATACGGCGCTGCTCTCTAAATTGGTGGTGGGGTGGAGGGGAATTAGGGCTGGAGGGTATTGGAAACCAATAATAACAGGTGGGAGAGAGAAAAAGGGAAAAAAATGGATAAAGTGCATAGCTTGCTGGGCAGACTAGATGGGCCGTATGGTCGTCTTCTGCCGTCATTTCTATGATTCTATGTGAAGAGATTCCCAAAATCCAGTCTCTAATCACACGCATATTACAGGCCAAATTATATAAGCTGAGATTCGGCACTCCCAGACCCCCTGCTCCCCACCGCTCTTGTATCCAAGAGAGAGGAAGCCTAGCCCTCCTTCCCTTCCAACGAAAAAGCCGCATAGAACGGTCCAGCACCGCCAAGTCCCTGTGCTTAAGATGAAGAGGTAGGTTTTGAAGGAGATAGAGCCATTTGGGGAGGATAACCATTTTGCCAGAGTTTCCTTTTAAAAACTGGCTGGTGGGGTAGAGCCAGTACTTTTTGTTTCTTCGTAATTTTCATCTGCTTTGAAATAAGTGTGAAGTACATGCTTGAAAGTATGCATGAAGATTTCAGAATTTAATTTCTACATGTACTTTCCCCCCACCAATCTAGCCCTGCTCCTTTTTTTCCCCCAGAGGTTAAAGTATGTATGCTGTTCACAGTATGGGTAATTTTACCCTCAGTTGCAGGGAATAGTAATTTTCAAAAGAGCCTTTTTATGGTCTTTACCCATGTAAAACGTTTTGAAACTTACCTTCCCTGAAAATTGACCCCCTTTTAGCCAGCTTTTCTTTTATAATTTATTACTTTTTTATGATTCTTAAAATACATACAGGAAATGATAGTCACAAAATAATTTAGATTTTAGAAAAAGCAAAACAATCCGCTTTTCAATAGGAAGGCCGCTATTGAGATCTCTATCTGTATGTCCTTCTAAATAACCTTTGCATTTAATGTCACATCCACACCTGGCTATTGACTCTTCCTCCTTGATAAGGATGGTCATCTTCCCTTCTTGGACCATGGTGATTATCTATCACTCCCTCTCTCTCTCTTTACTTTTGTCCAGCATGATTCCTGGGGGACTTCTCCTTCTGTCCCCATTAATCCTTAATCACGTCAATCATGGATTCCTGTCTCCCTCTTTATTCTCCATTTCTTACATCATTCCTGTCTCATTCCTTCTCCCATGCCTTTCCCTTAATGCTGTCAACTCTTGTCCCATTTCCTCTTTTCTTCCTTTGAGCCTTTCTTCTCACTTTTTTTTGGTGCATTTCTCACCTCCTCTCTGTCAGGTAGACTATGTGGCAATAGTGGGAAATGCTTCTCACCACTGTGATAACTCAGCTCTCCTATGCTTTCCTCAGTTGTAAAGGTACTGACAGCCGCAATTGGCTCCTGTTTTCACCACATTTTCATGAAGTGCAGCAGTGGGGATTTATGATTCTCGAAGGGTGGAATCAGTTCCTCCCTTCCCCACCTCCACTAAACGTACAACAGTGCAGTTTGATGCTTCTAATAAGTGGGAATGACCTCTCTCTTTCCCTCCTTCTACTGGTCTGTAGCAATGTGGGGTAATGTTTTCGGGGCTATAATAGGTCTCACTTTCACTCTACTGGCTTGAGGGAGCAGCTCATCACAGGTAGCAACAGCCTACTCATTTTCTCCTTAGCTAAACTTTCTTGAAACCCTTATGGAGGATCCCTGAGATGGTCCCGCAATCCCCTGGGGGTTCACGAACCCCAGGTTGGGAATGCAATGATGTCATAAACAATGATAAGAGTAAATCATCAATATGAAAATGTAATACTGAAAACAATACAATAAACTCAAGTAGGGAGATTATATAAATAGCTTTAGCTGATGTGAAAGCAATTAGCATAATATGTGATATAATAATATCAAAATAACATACCAGACATAAAAAAAAAATGTAAACAATAATCAGAAATGCTATTAGATAAGGTGAGATTATCATAATTGAAGTGAAAGGAATACAAAAATGGATATATGTATAAATCAAAGTAATGAGTAAATGAATAGTATAACCAAGAAGATCATCGGTAAACTACTAATGTCATCGGTTTTTATTTTTTTATAAAAACAAATTAAAGGTAATGCTATATTCCTAATGAAAGAATTGCTTAGTAATAATAAGGTGCTTAGTAATACTAAGGTGCAAAATAGTAAATATGTGTGTGGGGGTTATATTTCTAAAAGAAATATTCACGTATACACATAATATGCATCTGATGAGAGAGGACAGCAAATTGACTTTTAACTCAGACAACCAATCAGAACATGAGAGCAAGGACAATTTGAAATAACATGGCTAACAGTAGGTGGAGAAATATCTTCAGAAGGCCACTATCGGAAGGAGACCGTCCCCTAAAAATGTCCCACCAGGAGCATCTCCCAAATTCCTCAATATCAATGGCCAATTGGTATAATAATCAAGAGTCTGTGGATTAGTCAGGAAATGGTTCTGAGAGAGTGGCATAAAAATGAAAGTCCAAATATATGGACTGACCTCACAACAGCCACTTTCTCTCCCTCCCTCTGCCGGGGCTCCCCGCTGCCTACCTAGGCTCGAGCCCGCTTGCTGCGAGCCGTGCAGGGGAAACTAACCGCAACGAAAGGGAAGAAAAAAGAAAACCAGCTAGAGGGAAGGCGGAAAGCAAGAGAGGAAGCCGCCATCCCAGCGTGGTGGTGAGTCAACCACACCCTCCGAGAGCCCCTGAACCTATCGCAGGGCTCCTTAAGCCTTTTAAATAGCCGCGCCGCCCTCCGGCGTCCCTCTTCGCGCCAACTGACCTCACAACAGCCACTTTCTCTCCCTCCCTCTGCCGGGGCTCCCCGCTGCCTTCCTAGACTCGAGCCCGCTTGCTGCATGGCGAGCCGTGCAGGGGAAACTAACTGCAACGAAAGGGAAGAAAAAAGAAAACCAGCTAGAGGGAAGGCGTAAATCAAGAGAGGAAGCCGCCATCCCAGCGTGGTGGTTAGTCAAACACACTCTCCGAGAGCCCCTGAACCTATCGCAGGGCTCCTTCAGCCTTTTAAATAGCCGCGCTGCCCTCTGGCGTCGCGCATCCGAAGGGGCGCACTAAAGTACGCCCCTTGAAGCGTCCCAGGGCCAGGGCCTATCCCTCTCGCAGTCAGCCAGTGTCAATGTACGGGGTCGAGCCTCTATACAGCCGAGCCTCCACAGACTCTAAAACGTCTTGTTCCCTGCAGAACACTAGTACCTCTAGTGCCTACTCCGAACCATCTAGGTGAGTCCGAGGCCAGGACTTCACCTCCAGAAGCATCCTGACACACTTCAGCCCTGCCCTTAAAGTTCCCAGTACCGTTTACCCCAACTCACATTTCACTCCAAGCTCCAGCATTCACCTGATCCTACTTCAGCTCTCATCCAAGCAGTCTCCAGCACTCATCCAATCCTCATTCAGCCAAGAAATCTCCAGCACTCATCCAAGCAGTCTCCAGCACTCATCCAGCAGCACTCATCCAAGCAGTCCAAATCTCCAGCACTCATCCAAGCAGTCTCCAGCATCTCATCCAGCAGCACTCATCCAAGCAGTCCAAATCTCCAGCAGATCTCAAGCAGATCCAAATCTCCAGCACTCATCCAAGCAGTCTCCAGCACTCATCCAAGCAGTCTCCAGCTCTCATCCAATCCTCTTTCAGCGAACAAATCTCCAGCACTCATCCAAGCAGTCTCCAGCTCTCATCCAAGCAGTCTCCAGCTCTCATCCAATCCTCTTTCAGCCAACAAATATCCAGCTCTCATCCAATCCTCATTCAGCCAACAAATCTCCAGCACTCATCGAAGCAGTCTCCAGCACTCATCCAAGCAGTCTCCAGCTCTCATCCAATCCTCATTCAGCCAACAAATCTCCAGCACTCATCCAAGCAGTCTCCAGCACTCATCCAAGCAGTCTCCAGCACTCATCCAAGCAGTCTCCAGCTCTCATCCAATCCTCATTCAGCCAACAAATCTCCAGCACTCATCATACCAGTCTCCAGCTCTCATCTAATTCAGCAGCCTCCCATCCACTCTCCATCTGCCATCAAAACCAATCTCCAACACTCCCACTACCAATTTCAATCACACATTAAACTCCCTCATACTACTACCCTCAACCAAGAAATAAAGACTCTATACTCTAAAAAAAATCCAGCTCACCGGTTATATCAGGTCACAATGCCTACTGGTCTCCCAATCCAATTCTTCTTCACAGGACCATAGTCACAGGAAAATCTTCCTGGATCTCACGTCCATCCACCTACAAATCTCTCATCCCCATCATGATTTCCCCTTTCACACAGATTTTAGGTCTAGCTCTTTTCTCACTGATTCTATTCCCTCACCAAGAAAACGCTTATACTCAATCACCTTCTTCTAGACACAAATCCTGACTTCTGTGCCATAACTGAAACTTGGCTTAAACATACGGACACTGCACTAATAAACCAACTACGATATCTTCTCCATTCCCCGACGGAAAAAAAGAGGAGGGGGTATTCTCCTAGCAACCAAAAAAGATCTAAAAATTACTCAAATCCCAATAAATTCACTTACAAAAATCGAAACAAGTCTATTCAAATCAGACCAACTGCAAATCCTTCTAGTCTATGCCCCCCCAGGCCTTCTGGACTCTGACGCCTCACCCATGCTAGAATTAACAGCCTCGTACCTCAATCTGGAGTACCCTGCCATAATATTGGGAGATTTTAACTTACACGTCGACGACCCCATTCTCTCATCCAACTGTGAATCATTTCTAACCGCCATGTCTGCCATGGGTTTCAAGCAGATTATCAACAAACCCACCCATAGAGCAGGCCACACTTGGATCTCATCTTTGTAAACTCGGGCATCTCACACTCAACTCTACCCATATGCAAAACAGTCCCTTGGTCAGACCATGCATTAATCTCCACCACCTTTTCGCTGGCACCAACAAGTAACAAACACATCCGTCTTCCTCAATTTACCTACAGGAAATCTTGCTCAACTGAGGAACTACGCAATCATCTAGGCCCAGAGCTCCCGCTCATAGACATCTCCACGCCTAACTCAGCCCTCCACTCCTGGTCCAAGATAACAGAAACAGCAGCAAACAAACTCTGTCCATTGGCAACAAAAAAACTCAAACACAACACCACCAAAAGACAACCTTGGTTTAACGATGATCTTCAAAAACTCAAACACTCACTTCGACAGAAAGAAAACAAATGGCGGAAAGCACCTTCACCAACCTCCCTCGCCGCTTACAAACTCGCCCTTCACCAATAGAAAAGCTCCACGTTAAAAGCAAAAAGGGACTTCTACGCGCACAAGATCCATCATCTTATCTTTGATTCAAAGGCCCTTTTTGCCTACGTTTCAAATTTAACGCAAACCATTACCCCTGACATCGCCTTCAACCAAGCGCAAGAAAAAGCAGAGGAGTCGGCCCTTTTCTTCAGCAACAAAATCTCCAGCCTTCTAACACAGCTGAGGTCCAATACTTCAGCGCCATCCAACACATACTACCATCCCAACAAAGACATTACTCTACAATCCTTTGAACCCATTACAACTTCAGAGATACAAGCTGTTTTGAAGAAAATGAAACCATCTTCACATCCTTTAGACAACATGCCATCTAAACTACTCCTGCTAATCCCAGATACCATCTCCAAAGCTCTGACAGACATTATCAACTGTTCTTTAGCCCAAGGAATCTACCCAGACGACCTGAAAATTGCCTCCATCAAACCGCTCTTAAAAAAACCCAACTTAAATTCTAAAGATCCTACCAATTTCCGTCCAATTTCAAATCTCCCTTTCTTAGCCAAGGTAACGGAAAAATTAGTTAATGCTAGACTTTCAGACTACCGTGAAGAACATAAAATTCTTTACCCGACCCAATACGGTTTCCGAAAATCTTTAAGTACTGAATCACTTCTCATATCCCTGACAGACTACCTCATCATGGGCCTTGATAAAGGTCATGATTATTTACTGATCCTTCTGGACCTATCAGCAGCCTTTGATACGGTTAACCATGCCACCCTACTAACTCAATTAGCAAACATTGTAATAACAGGTACTGCACTGTCTTGGTTCAAATCATTCCTAGGGAACAGAGGCTATAAGGTCAAAATACACAATAAAGAATCTCAACACTATCCTTCCTCTTTGGGAGTTCCACAGGGCTCCTCCCTCTCACCCACGCTCTTTAATATTTACTTGCTCCCCCTCTGCCAACTGTTAACCAAATTAAACCTTAAACACTATTTATACGTGGATGATGTCCAGATTGTCATCCCCCTCAAAGAATCCTACACAAAAAATCTAGAATTCTGGGAAACTTGTCTTCAAAAAATCGACGGACTCCTCTCCAGTCTAAACCTAATACTAAATTCCTCAAAAAGCGAACTCCTTCTAATTTCCTCTGAAAACAGTAACATCTACACAAATCCTCCACCCAACTTACAAATCTCACAAGTAAGAGACCTAGGAGCTATCATTGATAACAGGCTAAGCTTAAAATCTTTTATAAATCAAACCACAAAGGACTGCTTCCACAAACTCCAAGTCTTAAAAAGAATAAAACCACTTTTCCACTTTCACGACTACAGAACAGTATTGCAAGCAATAATCTTCGCTAAATTAGATTATTGCAACTCCATTCTACTAGGTCTCCCGTCATCCCACACTAAACCCCTGCAGATGGTTCAAAATACGGCAGCGAGAATATTAACAAACACACGGAGAAGAGACCACATATCTCCAATCCTCAAAGACCTACATTGGCTGCCAATACACTACAGAATCATATATAAGTCCATAACTACCATCTACAAAGCCATCCATCAATACTCTCCACTTAACCTTCAAATTCCATTCAGAAAATATACATCCGCCAGACCCATCAGAGAATCTTATAGAGAATCCCTACAAGTACCTCACACCAAAACAACTCGGCACATAACCGCCAGAGACAGGGCTTTCTCCACCGCTGGACCGACTCTATGGAACTCCATTCCACCAGACTTGCGACAAGAACCCTGCCTTTCTACATTTAGGAAAAGACTCAAAACGTGGTTATTTATGAAAGCTTTTCCAGACTCCAACGGAACCTTAATTTCTCCATTAACTAACGCTTAGAACCTTCTTTAACATGATAATTAGTAACTGTACCTCAACAGGGTAATTTCTTCAACGTTGCAAAAGCCGTACCTTATTTCACACCATTAATTGGCATACTTGTTCTCTATGTTAAATTCCTAGCCCCTTTTTCTCTGTTCCAAGTTGGGTAATTCCCTTGTTTTATTGTAACTGCAATCGTTTTATCAGCACTTGTTAATGTTTATTATTATCATTTAAATATTACTATTTTGTGTTCCTGCACATCTTGTTAATTGTAAACCGGCATGATGCGATTCTCATCGTGAATGCCGGTATAGAAAAACTTATAATAAATAAATAAATAAATATTTCAGCAAAGAAATGTTAAAACCAAACAGCATGAGCAAAAGTTCAGAAGTTGGGATGGAGGGATTATTATGAACATGCTCAGTGTGGGGACTGGTATAGTTAATCACATCCAGAGATAACAGTAACATTGCACAGGCCTTAAGACCTTCAATGAAAATAAATATTTGAAAATAAGCAATGATAAATGAACAGGAGGTTCTAATGCACGTTGTTGATTCCAAATACATAAAATGCTTAAGTACCACTAAGCATACAACCAAATTTCTATCACAGAAAAAATGGTAAATTTTAGTATTGGACATGCAGAAATCCTATAACATTATCAAAGGTTTGGAGTCTAGAAAATACAAAATGACAGAAGCAAGTACCCAGTATCTAGGAATGACGAGTCCTAGATTTACTATCAGATATCCTAAAACAACTTTATTAGCCACATATGTTGTAAGAGTAAAGTGAATCTCTTGCTCTATTACATCAGTGTAAAAAGATGAGATGCCACCAGGGGCAGTATCTTTTTCAGAAGATGTAATGTTTTCCATCAATAAGCAAGGCTGAATAAGCTATGATCTGAGGGTGATGGCACTGAATGGAACTCTTTCTCCAAGCTAGTAGAGGTTTGAGCTCTACTGAACATGTGCAGGAGTTCCCACAGCCTCCCCTCAGAATTTTTTTTTCTGTCTCACTTTTTTCTCCTTAGATATTTTTTATTTTTTGCTACTTCCTAGCAACCCTCAGCAGCACTTTTCAGTGCTATTTACAACAACAAAAAATTGTTGTCTGAAAGATTTCTACAGAAGTTTCCAGATGACTTCCAAGAAGATTATCAGTATCTTCATGGCTTGTATCTGTGTTCAAATAATGTCCAAGAACTATGTTACCTCTGCTTAGGTCAGAACATGACCAGCCCAATTGTCTTGCATATGGATGGATGCTGCCTAGATCCCAAAGATCCAGGGCAGCAAAACTAGGTAGTCTAAGAGCCAGTAGTAAGAGCAGGTCTACTTCTAGAAGCCACCATTCTTCTCCATTGTCAAAAATCAGTCAGAGCATATCCCATTGTGATGACCCAGACTGGATGGCCCAAGAAGCATCAAGCCTGAAGTGGCCATGGTCCACAGAGTTGGTCAGAGTGCCTAGCAAAAAAAAAAGCACTGAGATTCTTCAATGTACTTGCTGCAGTTTGACCCATCACCATCAAAAAAGAAAGCATTGTTGCAGCTTTGAGGAACATTAACTGCATAAGGAAATGCTCTAGGAAACTTTGAAACACTTGATGCATGGAGCATCAAAGTCCCAGAAACAAAGTGCTGCATTAAAAAAAACAATGAAGAAAACTGCATCATACCAACCAATGCACATTACATCAGGGCACATAGACTTAATTGGCATCTCAGAGACATAATGGAAAGAGGATAACCAATGGGACAGTGCTATACCGGGGTACAAATTATATCGCAATGACAGAGAGGAGCACCCGCGAGGAGGTGTGGTGCTTTATGTCCGGGATGGCATAGAGTCCAACAGGATAAACATCCTGCATGAGACTAAATACAAAATTGAATTTTTATGGATAAAAATCCCTTGTGTGTCGGGGAAGACTATAGTGATAGGGGTATACTACCGTCCACCTGGTCAAGATGGTGAGACGGACAGTGAAATGCTAAGAGAAATTAGGGAAGCTAACCAAATTTGTAGTGCAGTAATAATGGGAGACTTCAATTACCCCAATATTGACTGGGTAAATGTATCATTGGGACACGCTAGAGAGATAACTTTCCTGGAGGGAATAAATGATAGCTTTATGGAGCAATTGGTTCAGGAACCGACGAGAGAGGGAGCAATTTTAGATCTAATTCTCAGTGGAGCACAGGACCTGGTGAGAGAGGTAACGGTGGTGGGGCCGCTTGGCAATAGTGATCATAATATGATCAAATTTGATTTAATCACTGGAAGAGGAACAGTGTACAAATCTAAGGCTATCGTGCTAAACTTTCAAAAGGGAAACTTTGATAAAATGAGAAAAATTGTTAGAAAAAAATTGAAAGGAGCAGCTACAAAAGTAAAAAATGCCCAAAAGACATGGTCATTGTTAAAAAATACCATTCTAGAGCACAGTCTAGGTGTATTCCACACATTAAGAAAGGTGGAAAGAAGGCAAAACAATTACCGGCATGGATAAAAGGGGAGGTGAAAGAAGCTATTTTAGCCAAAAGATCTTCATTCAAAAATTGGAAGAAGGATCCAACAGAAGAAAATAGGATAAAGCATAAATGTTGGCAAGTAAATGTAAGAGATTGATAAGACAGGCTAAGAGAGAATTTGAAAAGAAGTTGGCTGTAGAGGCATAAACTCACAGTAAAATCTTTTTTAAATATATCCAAAGCAGAAAGCCTGTGAGGGAGTCAGTTGGACTGTTAGATGATCGAGGGGTTAAAAGGGCATCGCGGAAAGATTAAATGATTTATTTGCTTTGGTGTTTACTGAAGAGGATGTTGGAGAGGTTTTCATGGGTAATGATTCAGATGGACTGAATGAAATCACGGTGAACCTAGAAGATGTGGTG